>NC_069500.1:553784734-554065350 GCF_027579735.1 Bombina bombina
TGGGCACTATAAGTAGTCACAAAATGTACCCTTTAAAGGTATGTTTACCATCAGTAGCTGTCCTATCCTCTAGAAGTCTGTCCCTAGGTAACTCATGGACTTTTGTCCTAGCTTCCTTGATATGACTCTTGTATTTACGTTCTCTCAGTCAAGATAATTTGCTTCACTCAGTCGTTTTCCCTACTACAATTCCTCTTTAGCCTGGAGAATTGGCCTTTAGCCACCTCATAAGAGAGATTCTTTGGATGGCAGCTATCTGCATGAAGCAAATTATTGAGCTGGGTTTACGAAAAACCTTTGTGTGTATTCTCCCATCCTGATCTCCCACCAAGCATAGATCAAGGAAATTTATAGTGGTAGAGTTATATGTAAAGCTCAAGCCCTTGTCATTGGCATTAAGCCATTCAACAAATATTGTTATAAGTTCGGATTTGCTACCACCAACAAATCATCAATAAAACGTTTAAAAAAACGTATATACACTGTGTGGGTTAGTATCTCCAAAGATGTGGTAGTTCCCACCAGCCGAGATAAAGATTTGCGTATGAGGGGGCAAACTTCGCCCCCATGGCGGTACCATATCTTTGGAGATAGTAGATACCCTCAAAAAAGAAACAATTGTTAGTAAGTAGAAACTCTAATATCCGAATGACAAAGGATTGAAACTACAGTATATTCAGTAAAATTTATCAAGAAAAACTTGATAGCCTCAATGCCTTTTAGATGGGGAATCGATGACTATAGAGAGACTGCATCTATGGTGACCCATGTGTAAGATTTGTCCCACTTAATGTTGTTCACAAGATTGAGAATATGTTTGGAATCTCTGGTATAAGACTAGAGTAGTGACCAAAGGTTGAAGTATGGCATCTAGCCATTGTGACAAACGTTCTAAAAGAGAATCGATGACGCTCACAATCGGTCTCCCCTTAATGTTAGTCAAAGATTTGTGGAACATCCAAATACTGTGCTTTGGAAGCATCAATGACCCCATGTTCCAAACCATCATCCAAAATATCCTCGAGTTCCTTCTTGAACTGATTGGTGGGATTACGTGATAGTATTTGGTAATTGTGTATTTTCAAGTTAGCGTAGGGCTTCCAAAACATGATCAGAACGGTTCATGACTACTATAGTCCCGCCCTTATCTGCAGGGCATATGACTATAGAGCTATCTTCCTGGAGAGCCTCAAGAGTATCCTTCTGATTTTTGGTAAGATTGTTTTGTAGGTCCTAAGCTGCCCTTCAGAGTTTGGAGATCTCTCTCAACCCTATTATAAAAAGTTTCAACTATAGGGCCCCTACTATGTATAGGGTAAAACCTTGATTTGTCACGAAACCTCTGACCACTGTTGACCTCTCCAGGACTAGGTTCTGTTTCTGAGGCTAAGAGCTGTAAATTGACTAAGTCACAATTTTCCTCAAAAGTATGAAATTCAGGACATTTAGCCAAATCTTGATTGATACGTTCAAAAGTGGAGTCAGGAGTGGTAGAGAAATGTTTAAGAGTAACATTTCTTACTAGTCTGTTGAGATCTATCATAGTATGGAATAGGTCGAAATTTGTAGGGGGGGCAAACCCTAAACCAAACCCCAATTACCTCTATTTGGGCTTTAGTTAGAATAATAGAAGATACATTAATAACATTCATTTGTACTTGGTGTTTCTACGATTGCCCCTCAACTGATATCTCTCTTGATTTATCTGTTGGAGACTCACCCCTCCCCCTTCAGGAAGGCCCTGGCCCAATAGAAAAACCTTTTCTAGCATGGTTTGGTTATTTACTGCAACAATTGTATCACTCCCTATGGGATTAGTAGTCATCTTACTTGGAATATATTTGGAACTTTTGTTCCCTTCATGATAGACAGGTTTTTATTTGGGTCTAGCACATGAGTTTGTATTGGTAAATGTATGTTTAAGAATCCCTGATTGTTGTTGAACCTGTAAATTAGTGGGAACTATATCAGTTCTCAACGTATTCTCATCAGTATCAGATTGCTTATCATCTGACGACCAATCTGTGTCACTATCAAAAAATGTGACTGATTTATTTTGTCTGTTTCTGCGTATACGATTGCGCTTGCCCCTTTTTTATTTTTATTGTTATTAGGTAAACTACGCCTATAATCATTTCGCTGTCTCCTATTCCATATATATACCGAATTGGATTGGTTGTCTGTTCTATTCCTTATAAATTTGTGGTGTTTATTCTCCATTATATGCTGTTTACTGCAAGCAACAGAATCATGGAGAATAGTGTCAAACTTGGCAAAATCAACATCCTGGCTACGTTTGTTCAATTCCAGTTGTAAACAATCAATTTCTAATTTAATTCTATTTAGGTCTTGAGTTCTATATTGTATAAGTAATAACATGAGATTTGAGGAACATTCTGATAGAACTTAGTTCCAGGAGTAAATAAATTCCTGATCTTTAGAATCAACCTCAAAAGTCGGAAATTTGTATATTCTTAGACCCCTGGGGATCATTTTGGCTTTAATATAGCCCTCAAATGTCCCATTGAGTTTTATTCTCTTTAAAAAGCAATTGTTCCATAGAGTCAAATAGAGTGCTGAGAGATAACAGTCCCTTATCATCTGAAAATATTTTATTGCAATCAAATCCTGGGTTAGCACGCACTTCAGCAGGCATGAGTAAAAATAGACTGGTGTGTACGGTTACCGGAGTGAATAGTGCCTTCCTACCGCAAGATAAGAATAGGTCTAAGGGACGGCGACTGTCTAATTTCCGTTCCTTTTGTGCTGACAAGCCGCAACGACAGCAGGGATCGGATCGAGTAGGGGGAAGACTGTCTGTCTTTTTTTTTTTGAGACGCTTGGTTCCAGGATGTACAGGATCCTTGAGTTCTGGAGGTTGTATCTCAAGGATACAGGATAGGATTCAAGTCTCATACACCCAGGGGCTACTCTCCAGTCTTTAAACAAGACCAGAAAAGAGGGCTGCCTTCTAAGGTTGCGTACGGGATCTCTCCTCTCTAGGAGTAATTGTCCCAGTACCTACAGCAGAAGGAGGTTTGGTGTTTGATTTCAAACCTTTTCATGGTTCCAAAGAAGGAGCAAACTTTTCGTCCAATTCTGAACCTAAAGTGCCTAAACAAGTTTCTGAGCGTTCCCTCTTTCAAGATGGAGACACTACGGTCAATCCCCAAAAATCTCTGTACTCCTTTAACATCTGAGGGTCTGGGCATTTCAGTAATGGCTTTAACTTTGCTTGGATCTGCTTGAAGTCCCTCAGGATACTGCTACTTGGAGCCTCAATCTTGTTCTTAGTGTTTTGCAGCAGGCTCCGATTAAGCCTATGCATACTGTTGACATTTAAAGGGATAATAAACCCAAATTTTTTCTTTCATGATTCGGACAGAACATACAATTTTAAGCAGCTTTCTAATTTACTTCTATCATTTTTTTCTTCTTCGTTCTTTTGCTATCTTTATTTGAAAAAGCAGGAATAAAAGCTTTGGAGACGGCCCATTTTATGTTGAGAACCTGGGTTGCGCTTGCTGATTGGATGGCTAAATGCAGGCACCAATCAGCAAGCCCCTATCCAGGGTACTGAACCAAAAATAGGCCGGCTCCAAAGCTTTCATTCCGGCCTTTTCAAATAAAGATAGCAAGAGAACAAAGTAATTTTAATAATAGGAGTAAATTAGAAAGTTGCTTAAAATTGCATTCTCTATCCGAATCATGAAAGAAAAAACTTGGGTTTACTATCCCTTTAAAGTGTTATCTTGGAAGCTTGTTTTTTTGTTGGCTATTGCCTCTGTGCACAGTTTTCTCTGAGATTTCTGCTCTACAATGTGATCCCTCTTATCTGTTTTTTCATGCTGATAATGCGGTTTTACGCACTAAACTAGGGTTCCTCCCTAGTAACATTAATCAAGAAATTGCTGTTCCTTCCTTGTGTCCTAATCCTTCTTCAGTGAAGGAACGCTTGCTTCACAATCTAGATGTGGTTATTGTGCCTTGAAGTTCTATCTTCAGGCTACTAAGGAATTCAGACAATCTTCCTCTTTGTCATCTATTTGGGGAAGCGTAATGGGCAGAAGGCTACTACGACTTCTCTATCCTTCTGGTTGAGGAATGTCATCCGCTTAGCTTATGAAACAGCGTGATAACAGCATCCTAGAGCAGTGGCTTCCTACTGGGCTTTTAAGAAGAAAGCCTCAATGGATCAGATTTGTGAGGCGGCTACCCTGGTCTTTCTTACACACTTTTTCTAAATTTTACAAGTTTGATGGGTTTGCTTCGACTGAAGCAGCTTTCCGGAGAAATGTTTTGCAGGCTGTGGTGCCCTCAGAATAGGGTCCGCCTCTTTTTTTCTGTTCCCTCCCGTTATTCATTCAGTGCCCTCTGGAGCTTGGGTATAGTTTTCCCAACAGTAAGGATTGAAGTTGTGGACTCTCCCTGCCTTATGGAAGGAAAACATAATTTTTGCTTACCAGATAAATTCCTTTCCTTCCTAGCAGGGAGAGTCCACGACCCTGCTCTTATTTTTTTTTTTTTTGGTAGTCGGCTCCCTTTTTTATATTCTGGCACCTTTTTTATACCCTGATGTTTCTCCTAATTTTCCTTGTTCCCTCAGCAGAATGACTGGAGGATAGGGGAAGTGGGAGGGATATTTTAAACCTTTGGCTGGGGTATCTTTGCCTCCTCCTGGTGGCCAGGTGTTGTATTTCCCACCAGTAAGGACTGAATTCGTGGACTCTTCCTGCCAGGAAGGAAAGGAATTTATCTGGTGAGCCTAAATTATGGGGGTTTTTTACGTACTGTTCTGAAGTAATTAGTCAATGTGGGTACTTTTTTTCATGATTTAGGTAGAGCATGCAATTTTAAGCAACTTTCTAATTTACTCCTAGTAACTATTTTTCTTTGTTCTCTTGGTATGCTTTGTTGAATGAGCAGCAATGCACTACTGGTTGCTGACCGAACACATGTGTGAGCCAATGATAATCGGTGTGTGTGTGTATATAGATATATATATAGATATATAGATAGATAGATATAGATAGATATAGATAGATATAGATAGATATAGATATATATATACACACACACACACACACACATCCACCAATCAGCAGCTAGAACCTAGGTTCTTTGCTGCTCCTAAGCTTTCATAGATAAACATTTAAGCAAAGGATAACAAGAGAAGAAATCAAATTAAATATTAGAAGTAAATTGGAAAGTTGTTTAAAATTGTATTCTTTATCAGAATCATGAGAGAATTTTTTTGGGCTTCATGTCTCTTTAAGGCACTAATAAATATCAGGTCTTGATAAATCTGGGATGTCGGGATCAACTGCTCCGACAATTGTATTTGTCTTCATTTTTGGCCTATTCTTTATCCATCCTTGCATACAATATTTCTGGTTCCTAAGATACTTAGGCCTAATACTGCCAGTCGGCTAATCAGTTTTCTCAATATATACAGGAGTAGGTGGGGTGTACTCACTGTGCTTGCATGGGGAGATAATCCTCAAGACAATGTGTTCATGTGTACTGATGTGTATTGCACTTTTAGTATGCTTCCTTACTCTCTCTATACTCTCAAGGCAAAGCAAATATTTATAGTATATACATTTAAGTATTTTATATATTTTCTGTACAATCCAAAATAAAGTTTAACATTCAAATATTATATGGCATATTATTGTTTACAATGATTAAAGTGATGGTAAAGTTACAGAATTAACAATTAAACTAATTGATCAAAATAAATATTAGTTTCATTCATAATTTTTTATATTATCTTCTCTAAATCAATTTATAAGCTTTTAGTACCATTTTATTCATCAATTACTCAACCCGTAAAAAAAAAAAAAAATTTGCATTTGTGTCACTTTTTTTTTTTTTTTTGTTAAGTTGAAAATTAGGCCGTTAGGTGGCCGTGACTCTGTAATCCGCCCACTTAACATAATGCGCATTCGCCATTTTATTTTTCCTTGCCTGTAACACCATGCACGCTCCCGTTTTGCGCATGCGTTTTGTTATGGGAATCCCTTGCTACCATCGGCGGAACGATACAGACAAGCTCATCAGTGTAGATTGCAGGCAGCTCTTGTTTTAGTAAGTACCTGAATCACTCACAGTGCAAATTATGCAAGTTTTTTTTTTTTAACTAGCACACAATTTATCTCATGGGAGCGAGCCTTGATTTGTGAAACCGCTCACTATTTGAATGCAATTTATAACCAGGAAATGGCAGATGGGAGGAGCTAGGAACAGTAGGAGACAATTTATAAAAGATTACGAGATATTACTGAAAAATTATTTTGAAGGTTGAAAAACTTAGCGACTAGTGTCAAAAACGAATAGGCTTTATGGAAATTGCAAGGAAACTAGTCAACTTTACCATCACTTTAACTAGGTATATTGCTATTAGCTTCAACAGCAGAAAATATGAATCCAACTTTGAGGTTACCCTGTATAATAGTTACATTGTGCATGCTCCGTCTGCATCTCAGATGATTGCTTACTGCAGGTTAGATCATATTGTGCTATTTCCTACTCTTTACAGAGTAATTCTGCAGTCCAGTGTGCAGAGCCCCAAATCATGTTTATCTGGCAGTTCAGGCATTACAAAAAGGGCCACCAGGTCTTCTACAGGAAGCAGCACTTTGAGAGGGTAAGCTTGGTTCCTCAATTTACTGGCGCGTAAACCTATTTTTATTCTGACTCGGGAGGAGATGTCTGGATTTAGATTAAATATATTTTTGATTTAGAGTGATTAGGAGAAATTTAAAGGGTCTGGTACCATCCCAATTCATTGAAACCTCCACCTTATTTTGTCTTTCTAAATATATATATATATATTTTTTTTCAATTTATAAACAAATTTGTTTAATTTGTGCACCTAGCAATATATTTAGCATTTTATTTTTCTTGCTTGATTTTTAAATGAATGCAATTTTTTTGTAATATTAAATATGTATCAGGGCTGCCCAAGTTATTTAAATGAGAAGGCCCCATAGAAATATATTTTTAACTTGCATGAGGACCAGTAAACAAAATAAGAAATTCTGAAAAAAAATAAACCTCATTTAAAAACAAACAAAAAAACTCACATACTCAAATGTATAGATGTAACTAGAAAAAAATGTAGGCCAAGCATACGAATGAGCACGATGCAGAGAAGCAGAAAGGGACTACCTTGGTTGAGCATTCCAGGTAGATAGATATTAGGAATGTGCAATTGGAAACCTTTGTTAGGGTCTGAATGCAGAAGGTGGCAGTCGCTTATGGCATTCGACTTTTTTTAGAGCCAGATCTTGGTGTGTTCAACTTTCACGAGAAGAAATTTGGCACCAAAAAGAGCCAAATGCCACCAGCGGCTACCTCCTGCATTCAGATCCTAACAAAGGTTCCTGATGCACATCCCCTAATAGATAACAAAAACCAAAGATTTTCTTCTTAAACGGGAAGAGTCCACAGCTGCATTCATTACTTTTGGGATTTCAGAACCTGGCCACCAGGAGGAGGCTAAGACACCCCAGCCATAGGCTTCAAATACCTCCCTCACTTCCCTCATCCCCTAGTCATTCTTTGCCTTTCGCCACAGGAGGTTGGCAGAGAAGTGTCAGAAGTTCAAGATAGTCTCTTATGGAGGGTAGTACTCTTTGAAATGGGACTGGAGTTTTATGTAATCCTGTCAGCCTCTCAGGGAGAGCATGGATGAAGGTTAGAGAGATGCAGAGAGAGTCTTTCTGTGAAACCATCCCGACTTATATTAACAGCTCCTTGGCAATCAGTGTTGGCGAGTTTTGATGCCTGCTTTTATTCACTCAAGTCCATGTCAGAAGTGAGGCTACCATCTGTCACACTTGAAGGGCCGTTTTCCTGTTCCACGGTGCAGATTCCGGTAAGATAGTTTCATTTTATTTCATTATGTGAATGTAATGGTAATGAGAGGAGGTAGGGTCCCAGTGGGACGCCTTTTATATTAAAATAGGAATCATGGGTTAATATCTCCTGAGGGGGGTTATTGAACAGGGGGGACTTTAATCATGTTTATGTGGTTCTATCTATCTGGCTTTTCGTACCATAATGGCCTTATCAATTGGCGCGATCTCTTTAGATTTCTGCGCGCTTTTTGTGACTTGCGCAGTGCACCTTGTGACTGGGTGTGGTTGCGTTGTTTTCCTCTTCTGTATGCTGACTGTGTGGCGAGAGTCTGCTCGTTGGTTTTCTGGTTCACAGAAGGTGGTGAGTGCCCCAGCCATATTTGGTGTGTTAAAAGGGTGCCAGTTTGTGTTTGTCATTTTTGTAATCCCAAGATTATGGAGGATTCTGAATTTTTTAGACCTGATGTCTCCAATGCGTAGAATGCATCTTGTGATGAATATGAAATGGCCCGGGTTATCCATGCCCATCAGTTATGTTCCAATTGCCTTTCTAGAGTACTCTCTTCTCCCCACTCATTGACCTTAGAGTGCATTGAGCCATCCGCCCCAGATGATTCTATGTCCGGTGAGGCGCGTGCCCCAGAATCTTCCTTTACTACGCAAGCAGGTGTCCCTATGGCCTTTACTCCTCTGGAAGGTGGCTTGTTTCCTCCAGAAGTTATGGCACGGTTCCGCATAGCCATATCTATGGCGCTGGCTCACTTATATCTCCCAAGTGAAATATTTTTAAGGTACTGTCCGTGTTCTGTCAACTAGGGCCTGTCGGGGCGTGGGATCGCCTGATTCAGTTCGGCCTTCTGGGGAAGTGTTGGCCTCTGAGGCTTCAGGGGCCCCAACCTCGGGGCCGGGGTCATTTATCGATCCGGCAAGGGATAATTTCGCCTTCCGTTATAGGCTGGCACATCTTCGTGTTCTACTAAGGCATGTTTTTCTGGCGGTGCTAGAGGATTCCAGTCCTAGTGGGCCAAGGGATCCGAGGCCTTAGATGCCGGAAGGCAAGCTGGGTTAGACTTTTGGGGATGAAGCTAATCTCCATGACGTCTCCGTTTTTTCTTTCTTTTATGTATTGGTTCCAGTTCTGAGCTCGGGTGAATGGGCCTCTGATTGGCTGGTCCTGTTGGCGTACCCATTCACCTTGGGCGTTCACCCAAGGCTGCTGCCTTACTTTTATTTTGAACCAGATAGGATGTATTTGATTTGTTTTTAATAAGCTCACGTCTGATATAATTTTCGTTTTGGGAACTTTCTCTCTCTGGAGCTGATACTTGCGATTTTGTGATCGCATGGGCGCTTCCTCAAAAGTTGTGCACTTTTGATTAAGAACGAAGTTATGTTCTAATTCTGGTCGAGTTTTCTTGGACCTTGGACCGTTTTGGGGTGTCCTTGTACCAGGCAGGTACTGGTTGTGCGCTATCGGCTGTTCCTTGGGTTCGTGTCACCCTTGTGCTGATTATCCTGTCGGATTCTGAATATCACTTGGCCTATTGATATGGACTCCGGGCTTGGATCCTACTAAGAAGTATGGGGCCTAGTGCGTAGATCCAACTCTTCTGGAAGCAAGGTTGGGAGTTCTGATATAAGTTGGCCTTTTTATGGCAATTTGCTTAAGATATGTGACTGACTTTTTGAAGACGTCATCAGGGTTCCTAAGGGTCCCTGGGGACTCGGAACTGTAGTTTTCCACTCCTGTAGAGTTTGGAGATGTGAATGACCTCAGGTGGTCTAGTATTCCAGGTGATGGACAATTTACGTTTTCACTTGCGGTATCTTCCGGATGTCGACTATTGTAGTCTAGTCACTTTCCTTTTGCGGTGGCAGAGTTTTCTTTCTTTCCTTCCTGTTTTGGGTTGGACCATCTGTTCTGGAAGTGCGCAGCATGTCCTTCCTTTTTTCCCTCATCGATTCGTTTGCTCCAGTACGTGGCGTGCAGGGGTCACCCTGCCTTTTCTGCCAGGAGCTGCAAGGCCCCCATTGTTATTTCTGTTGCAGGGATTTCGGGAGACCGATCCGGTAAGGATTTCTGGAGACTGTGGTCTTCTCAATATAAAACTGCCCCTTGTCATTCCATGGTCTTTAGCCTCTTGGGTGCTATCCTTCGACCTTATGCAGATCTAGCCTTTTAGGCTTGAGGGTAGGATGTCCAAGGTCAGTTACAGACTTTCGCCTTTCTGGGGTCAGGGAAATGATCATTCCTCTTCACAAGCGTGTGGATCAGGTAGTTCGGCCTGTCTACAGAGGATAGCCTTGCGATCCAAGGGTACTGGTTGCCCCTTTCTTCAACTGGTCAGGAGTTTTTTCAAACTTTTGGGTTTGAGGCTGTTGCTGGGTAATCTACGTCTAAGGACTTTAGATGGTGGAGGGCTCTGTCTTGGGTGCACTCCTACCATGGGAGGCAGTTGATAGATTCCTCAGGAAGTTAGATATTTTTTGATTGGTTCCGTTTTTCGAGGACTTTGGCTTAGGACTTTGTCTCTTGCCTGGAATGGGCATGGGTGGTTCTGCTTGACCTTTTTGGGTTTGGTTCCCCCGCGTGTACCTTTGAGGGTGAGGTTTTCTGACTCTCATGGGAGATTACTGTCTGTCTGAGGCTTAAGTTTGAGGTCTCTCTGCCGGGTCCCTACTTGTCTTCTGGGACATCTGTGCTTCCTTGTAGACTCCAGGTGCCGTTTCAACTGGGCTGGTGATATTGGCCGACGGGTCTCACCTTTATTGGTAGGGTGGTTACCGTTGCTTTGCTCCCTTTTCTTCTCAACTAGGGTGTGGGGGGTGAGTTCTTGCGTGCTCTCCTTGACTTGGAGTTACCTCAGTATCTATGCAGGCCCGTGGGTCCTGGTTTTTCTCGCCTCATAGGATTTTATTTCCTTCCTGGCGTACTCGGAATCACGGAACTGGATTCTGGTATTAGGATGCTGGGGGTCAGAGTACTTTCTTCCCTGGGGGAAGAGTTCCTTCTTCTGGAAGGCTACAGTGTAGGGGTTTTCGGACCCGAGCACAAAGTTACCTGTCATGGAGCATGCCAGTTTTAGTAGCGGTCAGAGTTCTACTCTGGGGTTTTGATTCCTTGTAGATCCATCCTTTTTTTCAGCCTTTGGTCTGGGGCCGTTATCCTGGAGGGAAGGTCGGGGATCGGTCTGCTCTATGCAGTGTTGACTGTTTACTATTATTGAGTTTGTCCTCCCCTTTGGTGGGGGACTCTTGGTGCCCATCTCTCTACTGGTGGCGTCTACTGCTGGGATGGGAAGCTCCTTGGAGCCCAGAAATTTCTGGTCGGGAGCTGTTGTAAATTTTTCGGCGCTTCTTGGTCTTGTCTTGTCTTAGGGTCAACTTTGCTGCCTGGAGATTAGTGAGCTCTTGTTTACAGGTGGATCTGTGTTCTCTTTGAGAGCTCCTTTTTAACTGCTAGGACAGTTATCCTGTCTCTGCTTGTCTAACCTGACTGTTTTTGACTTGGCTATGATGCAATAGGGAACTCGCAATTTTGTGTAACACCATATGTAGTATGATGCTGAGACAGGGATATGAGGGTGGCCTTCTAGTCATCCTAGTTCTGTTTTTGTAGTATGGACTTATTTTTTTGGTCCTTGTCCTTCTAGGGAGTTTGTCTCCCTGGGCGGTGGTCCTGTGGCAACCTTGGGTTGCTCTAAGTTTGATTTGAGCGCGTGCTGGATGGTCTTATGGGGTCCTCTATTCTCCCCCTCGGGGGTAGATAGAGTTTTTTGGCTTTAGGGGTACTTTTCGTGGGAGACGTGAGCCGCTGGGCTGGCTCCTCGGAGGCTTTTGTGCTCAGCAGATTCTGGGTATGAGAGGTCTCTAGCACGGCTTTGCAGGTTATGTAACAGATGAACAGTTACCTGGGCTTCCGGTTTTTCCCTTGTCGTTTAGAGTTTTTGTAGGGTGTCGGGAAATTTCAGGCTGTGGTGCCTTTCGAAGGGGCCGCCTTTTTGTACCCGCCCTTTGTTTGCATTCAATGTCCTCTAGCTTGGGTATTGTTTTCCCAAAAGTAATGAATGCAGCTGTGGACTCTTCCTGTTTAAGAAGAAAAACATAAATTATGCTTACCTGATGATTTTCTTTTCTTCTGACGGGAAGAGTCCACAGCTCCTGCCCGCGTTTTATCTATGAGGCGGCAGGGAAGTGGGGGAGGTATTTAAGCCTTTTGGCTGGGGTGTCTTTGCCTCCTCCTGGTGGCCAGGTTCTGAATTCCCAAAAGTAATGAATGCAGCTGTGGACTCTTCCTGTCAGAAGAAAATAAAATTATCAGGTAAGCATAATTTATAGGGGGGGGTGGGGTTCGGATTCACACAAACTAAATATATCCAGCAGTATGTATGAAGACTGCCTTTGATGACTTTAATAGGTGGTCCTTAACCCAAGCTGAGTGTTGCAAAACCTTGTTGACCAAATCATCAAGATTAATATATTTTAAAATAATCACTGGTTAAAACTTTCATAGGGTTGCGGTCCAATCCTGGTCCCAGCCCGTGGCTTAAAGGGACATTGTGATCTAAAAATGTTCTCCCCTTTAATCTGTTCCCAATTGTCCTTTTTAGCCTCTTTAGTGTATTGGTTTGCAAACGGCTCATTTTTATCTTTTTGTGTTTGAAACAGTTGCTTTTGCTTCTAGAAACCACCACATAGGCTGAAAATACATGCTTAACAAACAACTGTAGAAAATCTATATTAATAGAAGGTGGTAGCACTAATAAATCTCCCAGCGGGGTTAGTAGAAATATATACATCTATATAGATGGTTATGCTCATTAAACTTCCCTAGCCATAATTAGGATTTCAATATCTAACGATTAGGTTATGTGTTTAGACTTAGATGGAACTATTTCCCATATGTTTAATACTATGCAGTAGGTATAACAAGTAGTTTGGAACACATTAAGGAGAAACCGTTTTTATAGTACAGTGCCACTTTTAAGAACAACTTGCCTAAATGGTGACTAAGACATTTTATTGAAAGCATCTGACAGCTGTAAACAGCTTTATTTTGCTGGTGACTTGACTTGGACTTTAGTCCTTCATCTCCCTTTTCTCTTTGAGAGTTCTAGGTTTGGCAGTATTTACCTTTTGAATGATTAAATATGTAGAGAGAATGTTTTCCCTGCTAGAAGTAGTGGTTGAAACATGACTGACTGTCTCATTGCAAAATATTGATATTAAAATGCAGATATCGCCACACAATTTTTGCCCTGCACTAGATTGACGACAAGCTACAGTTCTTTGTGTTTTCTCCATCTCTGCCAAAATCTCTTTACATGAGGAAATGAAGGTTTGAGTCCAGTCGCCTCATCTTTAAAATATTGATTTTGGGTTGTCACAAGGGCGGTTGTCTTGTTGTTCCCCCAGATCTTACATTTGTCTGTTTTCTAAACTGCCCTATACCTAATCTGATATTTATTTTTCTTTTCAAAAAACATTTAACATAAACGCTTTTGCTTTTTTCTTTACTTGTTACCATTCTTTCTACTTTCCCCACAGCGTGATTCCCGAGAGGAAGAAAAGGATTGCTTTGCACCAAATGCGCTTAATGAAATTATGGTACTCCTGTTTCCCTGCTGCCTATTGCCTGCAAAAACTGCTTGACAAGCTTTTTCAATCTACTTAATCCAATCTTGTCTGTGTTGCTCTATCATTAATACAGCTGTCATATTCTGCACCCATTTACTTGAAGTGTTGCGTTTCATTTAAACACTGGTGATGTTTTATTTACTTTTATTTATTTATTTTTCTATTTTTTTTTTTTATTTCACAATTTTATTTTTGTTGCATATGTGAATTACCTAGCTGTTGTAAGGAAAAAGAAGATATTTTAAAACAACTAAATTTATTTTATTTCAACAGTCACACCATTCCAAGGACCAGGACAGTGCTGCGGTAAATATAAAGACCCGTTGGCGCCAAGGATGGTCTTCTCAGAAGGAGGGGAAGGAGAACAATTAACAATTAATCATAGCTGCAGCCTGCAACTGAATTTGAATGTACCTGCCCACAGCAGTAATGAGGAATTTTTGTGTCTTGGGCAGATGGTAAATAAATCTGCTTGCTTAAAAAGTGGAAGGAACTTAATGGTGAAAAAATGTGATGGCAATCCTTTAATATGGTGGACTGAAAAGCTGTCGCAGTGTGAATTTCTCATTTTCTGCTGCTGAAAAAGTTAGGAGATGAAACATATGACTACATATGGATTCAATTTCTACATTCCATTTGTTTTTTGTCTTTAGGAAATGTGCTACTTGTTTAAATACTTTGTACCCCATTGTACAGTTAAAGACCAAAGTGTCTACAAACTATTACGTAGAGATGAAACTTTTTTCTTTTTTTCCCCCATGAGAATGAACTGGAATGTCTGCAATGGAGTCAGCTGGCCTGTTTTTACCAAAGAAACAAGAGAGCAACTTGGCAATGCTACTGGTGGTATTGTAATTAAGGCAAGTGCTTTGAACAGATCTAGTCAGTTATTTGATTTTACCCCAGTTGCAAGTCAATTAGTTTGTAGTTTTATTTTACTCTGTGATGTAAGCAAAATATTTCTTACAAATAATCATAAGCAAAATATACATTTTATAATGCAATATGGTACTAGAAGATATTAATGAATACATTAAATATACAGTTCTCTGACATAAAAATTGTAGTAAGCTGTTTAACCTGGGCAGGTTTTGTATATAACGAAAACATTTTACTGAAAAATGGATACATTTGCTGTTGAGTTAGACAGTCGATCCAAAGCTACTTCTTGAGATAATTGAATGTATAGCAGACCTCAGTCTGCAGTTTGGGGGGTTGTATATCAATATATATATATATATATATATATATATATATATATATATATATATATATATATATATATTCTGCTGGAGTTGCATCTATGCCGATATTATAACACACAAAGTTCACATATGGTTATGTGAAAAGAAATGTTTAGTTTTTTTTTTCTGCCAATATGCACAAAGACTATATTATTATTTTTTTTTATTTTTTTTGCACAGCTGAAAATAAGTTTGAGATGATTGGTAAGATAAGCTTGTATGTATTACACAGATACGTGTGTATGTATGTGTATGTATATATATATATATATATATATATATATATATATATATATATATGTGTGTGTGTATATGTGTGTATATATATATATATATTTTTTTATTTTTTTTTTATTTTATTTTTTTTCCCTGGGCCTTCCCTATACAACATGTAGGCATGAGCATTGATTATCTCTGAAAGACACATGCAATATTATCAGTTTTAGTCTTGGCATGCAGGATTTTATGTTTCTGCTTGATATTCATCTTTCCAAGAGGGAATAAAAACTCAGGGATGAAGGGAATTGTAAAACAAGAATATCAATATTATGTATTAGGTATATATTAAATATACTATAAAATTCTAACTTCATTAGGGAAATTGCAAACCAATCTAATGTTCTCTGCTTTATCTGTGCAACTGTTTTGTAATTCATGTCTGTTCCTGTACCTCTTCATGTACATAGTAATATTTTATCTTTAACACATGTTAAATGTATTGGTTTTTTTTAGTAAATTGTATATTTGTACTCCTATTTTTTTAAACTGGACTGAGCTACTGAAAGGCTGTTTTGTTGAAGGTATTTTTATGAGGAAAACAGCTGTATTGGGTGTTACATTTCATGTAGTCTGGTATGCATTGTCTTGTATAGAATCTGTTTTATACAAAACCTAGAGCAATGATTGTAAATGCATAAATACTACAAAATAAATAAACCCATTAACAAAACCGTTTACTGTGCATGTCTACACATCGAGTACCCAAGAAATAATCCTTATATATGTATTTAACTATGGCTCGACAAACCCAGGAGCCAGGCAGCCACTGGCTCCTTGAATTTTACCCCTGGCTCCTAACTTTTTGGGTTATCCTTCATATATCTATATACAACTGCTACTGTCTGGCTCCTAAATCTTTTTACTGGCTCCTAATTTTTAAACAGATTTGTCGAGCACTGATTTAATATGATAGTGGATTTGATTTAAATCACGTCATTTTATAGGGACAGTAAACACCTTGTAATTAAGACATTTGTTGTATTGCTTTATAAAAACATTTCAGCCAAGTCTAAATATGTTTCACGCAATCATTTTGTTTGCTGCATTTTTCAATAGCCATTTTCTTCCCAACATTTTCCTTATTTGATGGAGTGAATTTAGGATTTAGTTTGCAACATGGCTAGGCATAAAGCTGGTATAAAATGCATTGTTCTGCAGTTATTTGATAAAAAAGAGGAACAATATGTAACGGTATTAGTCTTGAGAAGTCTGCGGGGTGCTTTTCCAAGTCTCAGATTTAGAAAATCCTCTGTTTTCAGAACTAAATTGCTTAAAAAGGGGCAAAATAAATAAAGATAATGAAAGTATATTGCAAAGTTATTTTACTATGTGTAACTAAACATGTTTTAAAATCTCAAGGAGTTTATGGTCCCTTTTTTTTTTTTTTTCGTTAAAGATCAATATTTTTATCATGTATACCTTTTTGATTTACAGGCAAGCAGAACATTAGTATGGTTGCTTTACCAGTATTTAAATCCCCCAGCCCCCAAGGAATTTGGGGGGGCAAATCATCTCTGGTTCAACAGGTTTATCATCGGACATTTTTAATTTTTATTACATTTAACAGAATATTATTCTGGATATTTTGTTAATTGTATTGCTATACCAGTCTTATGCTTTTCCCAAAAATGTGTAATCCATATTTCATTATGACAAAGATCTTTATTAAAAGACCATCATACTATCACTTATATGAAAGACCAGCGTTTAACTATACTAATGTATATGACAGGTCATCATTCACACTGTGTTTAGAGCGGTTGCCAACCATGTGTTGTCACTCCCCCGCACACAATATATGAGGTGGCCAGCATCGCCGGTGGAATCAAGGGATGCCAGTGAAATCACTGCACACAGGCAAATATTCAAACCCCTAGAGATCAGCAATCTTAAGCCC
Source organism: Bombina bombina (assembly GCF_027579735.1). NCBI lineage: Eukaryota > Metazoa > Chordata > Amphibia > Anura > Bombinatoridae > Bombina > Bombina bombina. The sequence goes on from NC_069500.1 coordinate 553,801,657, forward strand.
TAGAAACACCCAAGACCCACAGTTTGAAAGGCAATTGCCTGTGTGTATCTTGGGAATGGAAAATTAAAACAAAAGCAGAAAAAAGACACATTGTAACCTTGATTATAAAATGGTTTTATATATAAATAAGGGGGTACATCAAAAGCCATAGAGTCTCCAAACAACCCTTTTTTAAGCCTATGAGCCCCTCTATTAAATCTTATGCAGGTGATTTTTTTTAAATAGCTAGGTAATCTGTGTGGAAATAGTGGTATAGTCTCATTTCTCACTGAAAAAATGACCTACAGTAATGATTGAATGTGAGCAGCATCCAAAGATTCAAACAGCTCAGCAGAGGAGTGGAAATGGGTCAGCAGTTAAGGGGTCAAACATACTGAAAGCAATATTGACGATTTGTTGGTAAGAACTTCCAAATAAATGTCATTGTTTAAAGAGACAGTCTAGTCAAAATTAAACTTTCATGATTCAGATAGGGCAGGCAATTTTTTTTTTTTTTTAAAGTCTTTATTTATGTCCAACAAAATACACTGACAGTCAATGGCAAGGAAAAGAGAGAGAAAAACAAAAATCAAACAAGAGCAATCCACTCTGGTTTTCAAGTAAATACATTTTAGATAATGGAGCAGTAATTAGACGTCATAGTAACAGGCATAAAATAGACATGATCATTAAAAAGAAAAAGAAAAAAGGAAAAATGACTGTATAACATTGATTAACTAAGGCTTGCCCCAGGATATAATAGTTTTCCTTCATTACAATAATACTTAGTTCTTTGTTGGATGATTTTATATTAATTTTACCCAGACATAACTAACAACACATTATACAACAAACAAGGAAAAAAAAACAGCACAAAACAAACAAAAGAAAAGGAAAAAAAAAAAAAAAAAAAAAAAAAAAACTCTTCAAACCCCCGTCACCACCTCCCTAAGAGGACTAGTTCAGTATTACGTAAAAGGTAAATCAAACATTCCCTTTCCGCGAGGGGAAATGTTTTAATAAATGCTGACCATTTTAAAAAAAACCTGGAGATATCATTGTCATTATCAATATTAACATTATGTTGTTCGAGAACACATTGCTTTTTTAAGCAATTTTTAATTTCAGGTATACTGGGACCAGAGTTCATTTTCCATTTTTTAAAAATCAAATATCTGACAGCCAGTATAGTTATATTAATCAGTTTAGTATTAAGCTGCTTATCTTCTGGATTAGAAAAAAGAAAAACTACATTCAGATCTGTCAGACTTATCGAGGGGAGACCCAGTATTCTACAGAGCCAAAATTGAACTTTAGACCAGATATTCCTAATTTTTGGACACGTCCATAGCATATGCAAGAGATCTGCAGAAGGAAATGAACATTTAGGACAGATAGTGAAATTAGATTTCCCACATCTTGTTCCCTTTTCTGGTGTAAAATATGTCCTATGTAGCAACTTAACATGTGATTCTCTCCATGTAGACGAGAGAGTTGTCCGAGCAACCTCTTGAATTGAGATAGAAGGTATTTTAGAATCAACTTCTCTATCCAGGAGTTTAGCCCAGTTACCCGCAATCTTATCGAGATTGATTGTACCTCTGTCCGATACCAGTAACCTATAGCATGGGGAGATTGACGTAATTCCATTCTTTGCCAAAATAAGCCACTTGTCCAGCTGCAGTAGAGACCAGTTCCAGCCGAATTCATTTACTAACTTCATGGCGTAGTGTCTAGCTTGAAGGTAAGCATAAAAATTACTATGTGGAAGATTGAATTTCAATCTTAATGCATCATATGATTGTATGCATCCTTCTTCTATATCAAGCAGCTGGGAAACGTTATTAAGCCCTCGAGTATTCCATTTTGAAAAAATTAAAGAGGGTGAACCGTCCTGAAATTGTGGATTCCCTACCAATGGCAAGTATCGGGATACATGATATTCTATTCCAAGCAGGTTACATACCTTTTTCCAGGCAAGGATTATGTTATGTATTGTTTTATATCTTCTAATATGGAACGGAATATTGGGCGTGTCCATATGTATAAGTGCCGCCGGTACAAAAGGATACATGATGCTGGTCTCGAGATCAATATTTGTAACATAGTTGCGCTGAAATAACCAGTCCGCTACAATGCGAATTAGAAAAGCATAATTATATGCCCTTAAATCAGGTAGAGCCAGACCCCCAACTCCAACTGGGAGAGAAAGTTTTGCCAGTGACATTCTGGGCTTCCTGTCCTGCCATAAGAAGGCTCGAAGAGATGAATTAAATAAGGTAATATCCTTTTTCTTCAATAATACAGGAATGTTCTGTAGAACATACAATATTTTAGGTAGTAGGATCATTTTATATACTGCTATGCGCCCAGATAGTGACAGAGGCAAGTTCTGCCAGTTCTTGAGAGCTGCTCTAACCTTGTTTAAAACAGGAGGGATATTCAGCGCATACCAGGTATCGGGGTTACTAGATATATTTATACCCAGGTATTTAAACGAGTCCTTCACTATGGAAAAAGGTATGTTTATAGGAGAGTCACTTGTCTGCCTAACCCAGAGAAATTCGGATTTACTTATATTTACCCTATACCCTGAGAAGGATCCAAACTGTTGTATAATGGCCATCAAAGTTGGTAAATTCCTACGGATATTAGCTAAATACAGAAGAATATCATCCGCATATAATGCTATTCTTAATTCACGTCCAGCGACTACAATCCCCTCAAGCCTCTGTCTTATCATTAGTGCAAGAGGTTCAATAGCGATGTTGAAAAGGAGCGGGGACAGGGGACACCCCTGCCTCGTTCCCCTCTGAAGAGTTATCTCTGGGGACAGCTGGCCATTAACTATTAGTCTGGTAGAAGCCGTATGATATAATTTATCTATAAAATTCGTGAAATTGCCTTTAAACCCAAACTTCTCTAAAGATAATAAAAGATGATCGTGATGGATTGAATCAAAGGCCTTTTCGGCGTCTATGGCTAATATTGCCAAATCCGCTTCATTTACTCCTCCCCTTTGGTCGAAGATCGTAGTATTGAAAAAAAAATCTAAGGTTAACAAAAGTTCTCTTATCTTGGCGGCAGAATTCCTATTCTTCATGAACCCGGCCTGGTCTGAATTAATAATAGAAGGGAGAAGGGACTGCAGCCGCTGTGCAAGGATTGTCGTTAACAATTTATAATCCGTATTCATGAGGGCAATTGGCCTATAAGATTCTATTGCTTTTGGATCTTTTCCCTTCTTTAAAATCAGGGACGTAAATGATGCGGTAAAGCTAGATGTAGGAGCATTGCCCTCTATATATATATATGATTAAATAATGTAGTTAAATACGGTGTTATAATATCTGGTATCGATCTATAGAATTCATTAGGTATTGCATCCGGTCCCGATGCTTTATTATATCCCAACTTACTAATCGCTTTAGCCACTTCTACTTCAGTAATAGGAGATTCAAGATCTTCCGTTAACGATGCTATTAATGATGGAAATGTAATGCCTGACCAAAACCTCTGACGTTCCAAGGTATCAGTTGGTTTAGCCGAATAAATAGATTGATAATAATCAAAAACAATTTGCATAAGATCCTGTGGAGAGCTAGCTATTTGCCCCTTTCTGTGGAGACCGTCAATTAACTGGGATCCTAAATCTTGCTTAACTAATCTAGCTAGAAGTTTGCCCGTCTTATTCCCGTACTTATAGAATTTTGCGGAAAAGCGTATATCCTTTTGGGTGGCTTTATATATCAGCAATGAGTCTCTCGCCTCTAATGCATTAGTATATTTGGCCCACTTCTGGGGTGTCTTTTCCAGTAAGTATAGATTATAAGAATTTGTGACTGCCTGAAGCAGTTCATTCTCACGCTTTTTAAGACTCTTTGTACGCCTAATAGTATAAGCAAGAATCTCCCCTCTCATCACTGCTTTGGCTGTTTCCCAAAACAAAGACGGCCGACTCATGGCCTCTACATTAAACATAGCGAAATCCGCAAATTTGGTTTCCAGAAAATTTCTAAACTTAACATCAGAAGACAAAAACTTAGGATAGAAGAAGCGATTATTGGCCTGCAAAAATGTACCCATTTGAGATTCGAAGCAGATTGGGGCATGATCAGATACCGTAATAGGCAATATTTGAGCTGATACTTTAGATTTACATAGTCTTTCATCAATCAAAAATAAGTCAATCCGGGACAATGACTTATGTGCCTTTGACAGACACGTAAAGTCCCGCGTATCTGGATTTTGGAGTCTCCAGATGTCCCTTACTCTCAAGTTAGAAAAGATCCTAGAAAACAACTTTGTCTCAAGATTATCCCTTTTGTTTTTTTTAGAGAACTCCTGCTGCCTCATTCTATCTAATGGATACTGCGGAACCATGTTAAAATCGCCAGCTAAAATGAGGAAGCCTTCTGCAGATGTCATAAGCTTGGCCTGCAACGCATCCCAAAAAGACAAATCAAAAACGTTTGGGGCATATACATTACATAACGTATACAAAAAACCAGCAATCTTAATTTTCAAAATAATATATCTCCCCTCTTTATCTGACTGACTCTGAATTATCTCGTAGTTGAATTTTTTCCCCAAAAGAATAGCAACTCCACCTTTGCGACTACAACTAGGTGAAAAAAAGACCTCTTTTACCCATGCAGATTTGAGTTTGAGGATTTCTTGTGTTTTCAAGTGTGTTTCTTGTAAGAAAGCAATAGAAGTGCCTATTTTCTTAAGGTAAGAAATAATCGTTTTTCTCTTAATAGGGGAAGTAAGGCCTCCTATATTCCAGGAAACAAATTTAATCCCATTCATTTTATATAATCTCTACAACCCGAGACGGGAGGCGGTAGCGGAGGAGGAAGAGAAAAAAAAAAAAAACAAACACACCCCCCCGCCCCCAACACAAGAACCATAACAACAACACGAAGACACGAACAACAAAGAAAAAAACAAAACAAAACCCAGACGTTTGAAGCGTCTGGTACCCTAATCTGAAAGGAACCCAACCTGGTAATACCCCAATGGATCCATTCATGCTCAAAAAAACAATCTATTGAGCTATGTTATTTTTAGACAAAAAGGCCTCTGCAGCTTTGGCAGACTCGAAAAAATATGAGGTGTTGTCATAGGCCAATCGAAGCTTAGCAGGATGAACAATTGTTGCACGCAATCCCTGCTGTATCAGTTTGGTGCAAACCGGTGCCAGCTCCTTTCTTTTAAAAGCAGTATCTGCGGCATAATCCTGGAACAACAATATTTTTGTCCCTTCCAGGAGTATGGGCTGACTCTTTCGAAAAGCTTGCAAAAACATCAATTTGTCTTGATAATTCAAAAATTTGGCTAGAATTGGTCTTGGCCTCACATTATTTCTTGAAGAGGATACTGGTCCTAACCTATGTACTCGTTCTATGACAATATCCTGATATGTCTCAGGGATATTCAGCAGTGTTGGAAGTGTTTTAGTGATCAGTTTAGTTAAATCTTCAAATTGCTTCCCCTCAGGAACCCCTATAATTCTTAAGTTATTTCGTCTAGCCCGGTTTTCCAGGTCTTCTACTTTGTTTTGTAATTTAACCAGGGCTGAGGAAGTAGCTTCTAATTTAGTGTTTTGGGCTATGGTAAGATCTTCAAGATCCGATACTCTTTGTTCTACCTCAGAGAATCTCTCTGAGAATTGTTTAATCTCTGAGCTTAGCTGGGCAATTTCGTACTTTATCTCAGTTTTAAGTGACTCAAACTTAGGTGCAAGGGCCATAGATATATCTGAAACTAGGGTCTGTAGGTCAATGGACTCATGAGCACTAAGGGAGTCACGTGAGGCCAGCTGTATATCGCCAGCCGTCTCAATGCTAGGCTTAGTTCTTTTGTCCCTTTGTCTAGCAGACATGACTAAAGGTGAGGTTTTGGATTGGGAGTGTAGGAACTTGTCCATTAATTTGTGAAGGAGGGGAAGTGGAGGGAGACAAACAACACAAAAATAATCTAAAGTGATGGAGGGGGGAAAAAGACCCCACAGAACAAAAAATAGGAAGGAAAGGGGGTGAGGAAAGAGTGATGTCTTATCTGAGTTTATTTTACTTTTTCTCCTTTTATTTTCTACCTTCTTTTGTGCGTAAATTAACCGTGAAATAAGATCAGTCCTGTCTGTGACTAAAGGGAATGATCAGTAGACATCCCTGTAGTATAGCTGTATATACTCACAGCCTAAGATTTATGTGAACTCCTAGCGCAATTACAGTTTTCCACAATTGCATTAGTTCTATACAATAATCCACCTTTGTAACCTACTAGGTCAGTTCTATTTATATGTCTACAACCAGTTTTTACCATCTATATCCTGCACACATTTTCCAGCACCTTTAAATAACCCTATATAACAACAATAGATCTCATGTAGAAGCAATACATTCAGTTCCTAAAGTATTACAATAAAGTCTTACACCCTATACAAGAAACAAGAGATGTATTATAAACCGAAATTTTAGCCTTCAATATCTTGTGGAGAGTATAACACCTGTATGCAACCAGACAAGTTTAACTAATATATATACAATAGGTGTAATATCTTTCTTCCCTTTATGAAAAGTTAACTATGGTGGAAATAGCTTTTCATAGCTTTCAACTTTAAACACTTTTACTCCTGTTAACCGTGCTGTAGCTGCATATACTCACAGCCTAGGATTTATATGAACTCCTAGCACACTTACAGTTTTCCACAATTGCATTAGTTCTATACAGTGATCAACCTTTGTAACCTGCTAGGTCAATTCTATTTTTATGTATACAACTGGGTTTTACCATCAACATCCTGCACACATTTTCAAGTACTTTTAAGTGACCCTGTATAACAACAATAAGCCCCGTGGTAGAAGCAATACACTCAATTCCTAGAGTATTGAGGTACAGACTTAGGCACTTTACAAAAAACAAGAATATGGATTTTAGTTCTAGCACCACTAACTAACGGCTTCTGGACTAACGCAGACAGGCATTGTTTTAACCAGAAGCAGTATGACAGGGTATCATCATTCCGTACAAAAAAGGAAAAAAGAGAAAGAAGAGATGTATTATAAGCCAAAACTTGTAAAGAGTATAACACCTGTATGCAACCAGAAAAATTTAGCTACTATATATACAATAGGTGTAATATCTTTCTTCCCTTTATAAAGAGTTAACTATAGTAGAAATAGCTTTTCATGTCTTTTAAATTTAAACACTTTTACCCCTGTCAACCAGTTTTAATGGCCCAATTAGTCCAGCTTATTTGGAACCAGTCCTGTAGGAATAAACATAGGAGCCAAAAGAACCCAAAAGTCTCTGTAGATTTCGGGGATAGATAACAGAGATCAGACGAAAACTATCCCAAAGTAAGCCTGGTCATTCCGGGTAGAATTAAGCATCTGTGGACATTGCAGATTATCTACATTACCCGTCCTGTATGTCCGGAATTCAGCCACCAGTTAGAGAGCCTCTGGTACCAGCAGCCCCCCCTCGCGCAGCACCGGTGGGAGGGGGAGCGCTTTTCCGGATCAAGAGCAGCAGCCCAGCCAGGATAGAGAGTGGCACTCTGTGCAACAGGGGCTCCGACACAGGCACCTCGTACGATACGAGGCCCTAACCCCTCTCACCACAACATAAAGGAAGCAGAGTAATCCAATGGGCACAGCCTTTTTCCAAGGACTCCAGCAGCTCAGACGCCGTTCTCCTTCCGCGGCTTACAGGGGGACGAAATAGATCCGGCTCCCTGTTACAGTATCGGGCAACACAGGAGGAACAGGTAGCAGTTCAATGTTCCAGAAAATACACCACAGTGCGATATCAGTAGCGTCCACCGTCCGGCTCTGTATGACCAAAAAGGGAAGTTCCCCGGCACTAGGGATATAAACTACTTTAGTTTAGGAGATATTTATCCCAGCCACAGACCTTCTTTTGATATAGGCAATGAATAGTAGCAACAAAGTCATTAATGCAGGTGGTTGACTTTAACCCCAGATTTGGGTCCCTTGCAGAGCTGCTTCACGCAGCTATAGTGCAGTGTTATGGCACTACCGAGCATCCGACAGCGATAAAAATCAGCAGTACAAGCCGCCCTCAGGTGGAGGGTTTAGGCGTGGTCCTCGCCAATAGCTTGTAGGCAGGAGAGATCGAAACAGGTGCAGCACCTAGACACACACCTGTGCTCCTCCCCCGGAAGCTCAGGGCAGGCAATTTTAAACAACTTTCCAATTTACTTTTATCAAATTTGCTTTCTCTGTATTCTTAGTTGAAAGCTAAGCCTAGGTAGGCTCATATGCTAATTTCTAAGACCTTGAAGGCCGCCTCTTATCTGGATGCATTTGACAGGTTTTCACAGCTAGAGGGTGTTTGTGTGCCATATAGATAATGTGCTCACGCGTGTGGAGTTACTTATGAGAGGGCAAGGATTGGCTACAATGCAAGTCTGTCAAAGGAAGTGAAATAAGGAGGCAGTCTGCAGAAGCTTAGATAAAAAGTAATCACAGAGGTGAAAAGTTTATTAATATAACTGCTGGTTATATAAAACTGGGGAATGTGTAATAAAGGGATTGTCTCTCTTTTCTTAAACGGGAAGAGTCCACAGCTGCATTCATTACTTTTGGGAATTCAGAACCTGGCCACCAGGAGGAGGAAAAGACACCCCAACCGAAGGCTTAAATACCTCCCCCACTTCACTCATCCCCCAATCATTCTTTGCCTTTTGTCACAGGAGGTTGGCAGAGAAGTGTTGGAAGATTTAATATAGTCTCTTATGGAGGGTAGTACTCTTCGAAATGGGACTGGAGTTTTAAGTTATCCTGTCGGCCTTTCAGTAAGAACATGGATGAATGTTAGAATCCGGAGATGCAGGGAGAGTCTTTCTGCGAACCCATCCCGACTCATGTTAACAGCTCCTTAGCAATCGGCTTTGACGAGTTTCACGGCCTGCTTTCTTCTCTCAAGTCCATGTCAGAAGCGAGGCTATAATCTGTCACACTTTAAGGGCCTTGTTCCTGTTCCACAGCGTTGATTCCGGTTAGATCATTTCATTTTACTTTGATGATGTGAACAAAGTAATGTAAACGAAGAAGTCAGGGTCTCAGTCAGTGGGACTCCTTTATCTTTATAAGGAATCAAGGGTTATCTCCTGAAGGGGGTTATTGAACGGGGGGGTCTTTACTCATGTTTGTTATTCTGTCTGATAATATGTAGTGTTACTTGGGCTCATGGCTATGTCGGAACATAACGGCCTTTTCTTGTCAGGCTGCGCAGCCCTTGTAGGCCTTGGCGTGCTTTTCTATGGCCTGCACGGTGCACATTGTGATGAGGCGTGGTCACGCTTCTGTGTTCCATTTCCGTTTTCCGGACTGCATGGCGACGGAGAATGTCTGTTTCACTAGCTGTCTGGGTCTCAGGAGGTGGTGAGTGCCCCAGCCATTGGGGGTCTTAGGTGCTATTTTTTATTTTTCTGTCCATGATTTTTATATACCAAGTTTTGGAGGATTCTGACTTTTTGGAGACGGATGTCTCGGATTCAGATTCTACTTCTTGTGAAGAGTATGAAATGGTCTGGGTAATCCATGCCCATCAGTTATGTTCTGAATGCTGCTCTAGAGTGCTCTCTTCCCCTGATACAGGGAAATTTAGAGTCCGCCGAGCCATCCGCCCCTGGGGATCCCATATCCCGTGCGGCACGTCCCCTAGAACCTTCTTTGACTACGAAAGCAGGTGTCCCTGATGCAGTTACCCCTTCTCCGGAAGACAGCTTGTTTCCTCCTGAGATTACAGCACGGTTCTGCATGGCCATATCTATGGCTCTGGCACATTTATATCTTCCAGAGGAGGTGTTGCTAAAATACTGTCCGTGTTAAGCTAACCGGGGCTCGTCAGGCGTGGGATCGCCTGGGTCAGATCAGCCATCTTGGGAAGCGGTTTCCTCTAAAATTCAGTGGAGGTAAGTCTTGCTTTTCGTTATAGACTGGCGCGCCTTCGTGTCCTGCTACAGCATGTTTTGGTGGTGCTGGAAGATCCCAGTACTAATAGGTTAAGGGATCCTCGGTCTTCTGTTCCAGACGGCAAGCTGAGTTAGACGTGTGGGGATGAATTAATCTCCTCGTCGTCATCAATTTTACTTTCTTTTTGGGGTATCTTGTTCCAGTTCTGAGCTTGGGAAGAATGGGGTCTCTCATTGGCTGGGCCCGTTGGTGTACCCATTCTTCTTTGGCTTTCACCTGCGGGTGCTCCTTTTATTTGATCTGGTTAGGATGTATTTTTTTTTATTTATTTTTTTAAGAAGCTCATGTCTGTTATGATTTCTCCATTGGGAAATATTATTCTCTGGAATTTGCTACTAGCGATTTTATGGTTGCTTGGGCACTTCCGCCGAAGTCGAATGTTAAGGTGTTATGTCTTAAGTTCCTTTTATCGAGTCCTCGTGGGGTCTCAAATTTTCTGTGGCCTGGTTCAGTTTGGAGTGCCCTATGTAGCAGGCTGGTCCTGATGGGGTGCGATTTCTGTTCCTTACGGTCTATATCATCCACGTGGTGCCAGTGTAACTGGCTGACCTGTCTGGGTGGTGAGTTGATCACTCGGTTGAGGAGTTTATTACTCTTGGTATCTCTTCTGATCCAACAATGTCTTGCTTTGGCTAAATCATGGTAGAAGAAGCTTTTGTTCCCAAACGTCAGGCTGGTTCTTGTTATGCCTTTGGGTGGGGCATCAGGGGATTGTACTCAATCCTCACTGTCCTGTTCCTCGTGGGCGGGGATCCAGAGTGGATCCTGCTAGGGACCTGGACGATTTTTCCTCTTCTTCTTTGGAGGTTCTCTTTTTAATCTGTTGTCCTTGATGGCGGTATCTTTCCTTCGGGTTGAGGTTGAGGGGCTTTTTGTCCCCTTCCTTGGGGTTGTCTCCGGGTCATCTGTTTCTGGAAGTTGAAGCCTTTTGGTTATTCTTCTTCCGGTATCTAGTCTGCTCCCATTGTCTCCCCTTTTTCTTTTGTCGCCCCTGCCTTTGCGTTTTTCGGTTTTCGCCTGCCAGGGGTTTAGGATACATGTTTCTTCTCAATCCTCGAGCTGTAGGGGTGTCAGGTAAGTGGAACCTGTGGATCTTGGAGACTTTTGTTGTCTCTTATAACCAGTTTCTAAGGGAGAGAGGTGGAGTAGAGGTTAGCTCCACTGCATCTGAAGCAGGAGGTTGTGGGTTTGAACCCAGGTAGAGCTCCTGGGCTCTCATCTGTCTTGTGATTCTGGTGACAGCTAGCATTCCTAAGCACAGTTTTTGTTTTCTTGTACGTTACTTAGTCTTTGGACTTAGTGAAGGTTGTCCCTAGAGCCTTAGGGCCTTCCAGAGTGGCTGTAAGGCTTCCCCATTGCCTATCACCCTTATGGTGAGAGTTGTATCCTGCTGTGGGTGTCCTTCGCTCTCTGTGTATGGGACATTTTGTGAGTTCAGTGTCCAAGGTGTCTTGGCTATGACTGTAATGCAAAGTCCTCAGGGTTTACTATGTTTTTCAGCCGGCTCAGAGTTTTCGGGTGCCTGGGTTTGTTTGTCCTGTCTTTGACTGGAATTTTCGGGATCTGTATCCAGATCCCTTGGGACTGGTTCAGGACGGCCCAGTTTACCGGTTCATGGACGTTTTCTGTTCTACAGGCGTACTTTTTCTCTCTTGCAGAGAGATTTAAATGTCTTACTGAGCCGGTCTTAGTGGCCGGATGATTTCTTTTGGTATATTGACCTTGTGAGCTCGTCTACAGCTTGCTCCAGCCCCGCTGTAATGGCCTGATGATCGCCTAGCTGTTTAGCGAGTGAGAAGTTTGCAGTTTGAAGCCAACTGCAGCTAATTGCACCTTGAGTGCGTGCTAGCGAGCTGTTAAATTCTAGCTTCTCCTTTCCTCCCTTTGGGGGTGAATTTGACATTCCATAGTATCCGCCTGGGCTTGGAGGTATGTTATATTACTCTGTTTAGTGGGGTTGGTCCCCCTGTCTTGTGTGCGTGATGTCAGTTGACGGGATGGATTCCGTGCTATACCTTTTTGCTGTAGTTCCTGTGAGGGTCTCCTTTTGGGAGTACCTTTCATCTTTAGAAAGGGAGCGGTGTCTGGGTTCTGGAACCCAAGCTCTTTGGGGTGCTGGTTCCCTTCATTTTTCCTTCCTGCTGATCGGGGGGATTTTCTTTCTTTCGGACATAAGTCACTTTGGTGCTGGGTCCGTTGCCGAAGCGAGAGCTAGGGATCTGTTGATCTTAACTGTGTATCATAGTTATGGTGAGCCTTCCTTAAGTGAGAGGCTTTGCGGGGGATCCTTCCTCGGCAGGTAGTTTTCTCTACCGGTGTCTTGGTTCTTTCCTTTCCTGCCCCTTTTCGGGAAGGTTCTGTCCTGCACTTTCAGAGTTCTTCTGAAGAAAGTCCTGTGTGGTAGGGTGGCGACCTGTGGTCCCTAGGTCCTTCCTTGTAGCAGGACGCCTATGGCTTGGAGAAGCATATTCAGATATCTGACGCTGTTTTTTTTCCTGCGGCTCCCGGGGATGATTTGTCTTTGGTTGCTCTATTCTTGGTGTGAGTGAGCGCTCTGCTTCGGGAAAGGATTCTTTCTTCCCCCTTTTAAGTTCTCAGGACATTAATGGTCCTTTGTTTTATGTAGATAGGGATTTACAAGTCCTCTTTGTTTGCTGGGTCGGCAGGCTCTTTTCATAGGTGCCCTGTTCATCCTGGTTTACTCTCTTGGAATTACCTTTTCTTTTGTCTTAGTCCCTTTGGTTTCTGAGGGTGCTTTCGGACTCGCTTATCTGAGTCTCTTCTTCCCCACTGGGGGAAATGTGGATGTTTCCCCTTTCTTCTGATAGGGGGGAGTTTAATTTTGCAGGCTGCGGGACTTTGTCTCCTCAGAGGCTGTTGGCTCTGTTATGTCTAATATCCTGAACGGTCTCTAGCTAGGACCTTGCTTGTTTTAACTGTTCGGCCTTGTTCTTTTTCTTTCCTCAGATATGGTGAGTCCATGGAATCATCAATTACTAGTGGGAATATCATTCCTGGCCAGCAGGAGGAGGCAAAGAGAACCACAACAAAGCTGCTATATATGTCACTTCCCTTACCCATAATTCCCAGTCATTCTCTTTGCCTGCGGTGCAAGGAGGAGGTGAAATTTCAGTGTCTGATCTACAATCAAGATTTTTTTATTTTGAAGCAGAGTAGGTTTTCTCTGATCTTTCCTAGGGTCTAGCCTTAGCCCATGTTAGTCTCTTCAGTAGGGCAGTGGTGGCTTTTAAGCCATTGGAACTTGTGGGGTACAACCCCCACTGCGTTTTCCCATACATTTTGCTGCCCTATTTAGATAGCCTGTCCTACTGCCAGACAGATAAATATTAAGGTAAGTGCCAATTTAATTTTTCTCTGGAGGGAAATTTTTTTTTGGCACTTATACAGCTGAGACGCTGCTGGGGGGACGTTTTTTTATTATCTCTGACAGGCTGGGGATCAGTGTCCAGGGTAATAGTGGCAGTTAGCAGGCACTGTAGACGTGAGGAGTTTTCTCTAGTAAAGGTGTATCCAGTCCACGGGTTCATCCATTACTTGTGGGATATTCTCCTTCCCAACAGGAAGCTGCAAGAGGACACCCACGGCAGAGCTGTCTATATAGCTCCTCCCCTAACTGCCACCCCCCGTCATTCTCTTGCAGCTCTCGACAAGAAAGGAAGTATCAAGAGATATGTGGTGACTTAGTGGAGTTTTTACCTTCAATCAAGAGTTTATTTTTAAACGGTACCGGCGTTGTACTGTTTTACTCTCAGGCAGAAATTGGAAGAAGAATTCTGCCGGGAGGTTTGATGATCTTAGCGGTTTGTAACTAAGGTCCATTGCTGTTCTCACACATAACTGAAGAGTATGGAAAGAAAACTTCAGTTGGGGGGATGGTCTGCAGATTACCTGCTTTGAGGTATGTTCAGTATATTTTTTTCTAGAGATAAGGTCTAGAAAATGCTGACAGTGCCTGGTATATTTTAGGTAAGCCTGATACAGTGATTTAACAACGACTGGGATCATGCTTGCAAAAAAGGGTAATATTCATGTTAATACTCATATTACTTAGTGTAAAAACGTTTGCATGGTTTATAGAAAAAACGTTTTTTCTCTGAGGGTGATAAATCTTTATTTGGGGCCTAGTTTTCCCACATGGCTAGTTAGATTACTCCTAGGACATTGAGTGCATGGTGGGAGGGGCCTATTTTCACGCTCTAAATGCGCAGTTGATTTTCAGACTGAGACATCCAGCTTCCCTAAAGGAGTCCTCTGGCATCTAGGACCACTATAAGGGGGTTTGTTCCTGCAAAAATCGTGTTTAAGGGCAGGTAGGAGCCACAGCAGAGCTGTGGCAGTGTGTTTTGACTGTTTGTTAACGACTTTAACGTTTTTCTAGTCCGTTTTTGGGTCTAAGGGGGTTAATCATCCATTTGCAAATGGGTGCAATGCTGCTTTAGTCCCTTATACACACTGTAAAAATTTTGTAGAGTTTACTACTTTTTATCACTGTTTTGCAGTTTATGTGGTAGTTTTTTTCTCTTAAAGGCACAGTACCGTTTTTATATAATTGCTTTTTCACATTTATTAAAGTGTTTTTCAAGCTTGCTGGTCTCATTACTAGTCTGTTAAACATGTCTGACATAGAGGAAACTCCTTGTTCATTATGTTTATAAGCCATTGTGGGAACCCCCTCTTAGAATGTGTACCAAATGCACTGACCTTTCTATAAGTTATAAAGAAAATATTATGGCTTTTAAAGATTTATCACCAGAGGTTTCTCAGACTGACAAAAGGGAGGTTATGTCATCTAGCTCTCCCCACGTGTCAGAACCTATAACTCCTGCTCAAGTGGCGCCAAGTACATCTAGCGCGTCCAAAAAGACATGGCGGCAGTTATGAATCATACCCTCACAGAGGTATTGTCCAAACTGCCAGGGTTACAAGGAAAGCGAGACAGCTCTGGGGTTAGAACAAATACAGAGCTTTCTGACGCTTTAGTAGCTATGTCTGATATACCCTCACAATGTGCAGAAGCCGAAGCAGGAGAGCTTCTATCTGTGGGTGACATTTCTGATTCAGGGAAGGCGTTGCTTCAGTCGGACTCTGAAATGACAGCTTTTAAATTTAAGCTTGAACACCTCCACTTGTTGCTCAGGGAGGATTTAGCGACTCTGGATGACTGTGACACCATTGCAGTCCCAGAGAAATTGTGTAAAATGGACAAATACTTTGCAGTGCCTGTTTACACTGATATTTTTCCAATCCCTAAGAGGTTTTCAGAAATTATTACTAAGGAATGGGATAGACCAGGTGTACCGTTCTCTCCCCCTTCTGCTTTTAAAAGATGTTTCCTATAGTTGCTGCAACACGGGACTCGTGGCAGACGGTCGCTAAGGTGGAGGGAGCAGTCTCTACTCTAGCTAAGCGTACAACTATCCCTGTCGAGGACAGTTGTGCTTTACTAGATCCAATGGAGGGTTTCCTTAAGAAAATCTTTATACAACAAGGTTTTATTCTCCAGCCTCTTGCATGCATTGCCCCAGTCACTGCTGCAGCGGCTTTCTGGTTCGAGTCTCTAGAGGAGGCTCTACAGGTAGAGACCCCGTTGGATGATATCCTAGACAGGCTTAAAGCTCTTAAGTTAGCCAATTCATTTATTTCTGACGCCGTTTTTCATTTAAACAAGCTAACGGCTAAGAATTCAGGTTTTGCCATTCAGGCGCGTAGGGCGCTATGGCTTAAATCCTGGTCAGCTGACGTTACTTCAAAGTCTAGACTTCTCAACATCCCCTTCAAAGGGCAGACCCTATTCGGGCCAGGACTGAAGGAAATCATTTCTGATATTACTGGAGGAAAAGGCCACGCCCTTCCCCAGGATAGGTCCAACAAATTAAGGACCAAACAGACTAATTTTCGTTCCTTTCGAAACTTCAAGAGTGGCGCAGCTTCTACTTCCTCTACTGCAAAACAAGAGGGAAATTTTGCCCAGTCCAAGCCAGTCTGGAGACCCAACCAGGCTTCGAACAAGGGGAAGCAGGCCAAAAAGCCTACTGCTGCCTTTAAGACAGCATGAAGGAGTAGCCCCCGATCCGGGACCGGATCTAGTGGAAGGCAGACTTTCTCTCTTCGCCCAGGCTTGGGCAAGAGACGTCCAGGATCCCAGGGATATCTTCTGGATTTCAAAGCTTCATCTCCAAAGGGGAGATTTCATCTCTCACAATTATCTGCAAACCAGATAAAGAGAGAGGCATTCTTACGTTGCGTTCAAGACCTACTGGTTATGGGAGTGATCCACCCAGTTCCAAGGGAGGAACAGGGGCAGGGCTTCTATTCAAATCTGTTTATAGTTCCCAAAAACGAGGTCAAGATCCTAAACAAATTCCTCAGGGTCCCATCCTTCAAGATGGACACTATTCGAACCATCCTACCTATGATCCAGGAGGGTCAATATATGACTACCGTGGACTTAAAGGATGCTTATCTACACATTCCGATACACAGAGATCATCATCAGTTTCTCAGGTTCGCCTTCCTAGACAGGCATTACCAGTTTGTGGCTCTTCCCTTCGGGTTAGCCACGGCACCAAGAATCTTTACGGAGGTTCTAGGGTCCCTTCTGGCGGTTCTAAGGCCGCCGGGCATAGCAGTAGCCCCTTACCTAGACGACATTCTGATACAGGCGTCGACTTTTCAAATCGCCAGGTCCCATACGGACATTGTTCTGGCATTCCTGAGGTCTCACGGGTGGAAGGTGAACGAAGGAAAGAGTTCTCTCTCCCCTCTCCCAAGAGTTTCCTTCCTAGGAACACTGATAGATTCAGTAGAAATGAAAAATTTTCTGACAGAGGTCAGGTTGTCAAAGCTTCTAACTTCCTGCCGTGCTCTTTATTCCACTTCTCGTCCGTCAGTGGCTCAGTGTATGGAAGTAATCGGCTTAATGGTAGCGGCAATGGACATAGTTCAGTTTGCCCGTCTACATCTCAGACCACTGCAACTTTGCATGCTCAATCAGTGGAATGGGGATTACACAGATTTGTCCCCTCTACTAAAGCTGGATCAAGAGACCAGGGATTCTCTTCTCTGGTGGCTATCTCGGGTCCATCTGTCCAGAGGAATGAGTTTCCGCAGGCCAGAATGGACTATAGTGACGACAGATGCCAGCCTTCTGGGGTGCAGTCTGGAACTCCCTGAAGGCTCACGGTCGTGGACTCAGGAGGAGGCCCTCCTTCCGATAAACATTCTGGAATTACAAGCGATATTCAATGCTCTTCAGGCTTGGCCTCAGCTAGCTGCGGTCAGGTTCATCAGATTTCAGTCGGACAACATCACGACTGTAGCCTATATCAACCATCAGGGGGGAACAAGGAGCCCCCTGGCAATGTTGGAGGTTTCAAAGATAATTCTATGGGCAGAGGTTCACTCTTGCCATCTCTCAGCTATCCATATCCCAGGAGTAGAGAACTGGGTGGCGGATTTTCTAAGTCGGCCGACTTTTCATCCGGGGGAGTGGGAGCTCCATCCGGAGGTATTTGCCCAGTTGATTCAACTATGGGGCAAACCAGAACTGGATCTCATGGCGTCTCGTCAGAACGCCAAGCTTCCTCGTTACGGGTCCAGGTCCAGGGATCCCAAGGCAGCGCTGATAGATGCTCTAGCAGCGCTCTGGTCCTTCAGCCTGGCTTATGTGTTTCCACCGTTTCCTCTGCTCCCTCGTCTAATTGCCAAGATCAAGCAGGAGAGAGCTTTGGTTATCTTGATAGCTCCTGCGTGGCCACGCAGGACTTGGTATGCAGATCTGGTGGACATGTCATGCTTTCCACCATTGACTCTGCTGCTAAGACAGGGCCTTCTACTTCAAGGTCCCTTCAAACATCCAAATCTAATTTCTCTGCGTCTGACTGCTTGGAGATTGAACGCTTGATTTTATCAAAACGTGGTTTCTCCGAGTCGGTCATTGATACCTTGATTCAGGCTCGAAAGCTTGTCACCAGGAAAATCTATCATAAGATATGGTGTAAATATCTTCATTGGTGTGAATCCAATGGTTACTCATGGAGTAAAGTCAGGATTCCTAGGATATTATCCTTTCTCCAAGAGGGATTTGAGAAGGGATTGTCAGCTAGTTCCTTAAAGGGACAGATTTCTGCTCTGTCTATTCTTTTGCACAAACGTCTGGCTGAGGTTCCAGACGTTCAGGCGTTTTGTCAGGCTTTGGTTAGACTCAAGCCTGTGTTTAAACCTGTTGCTCCGCCATGGAGTTTAAATTTAGTTCTTAAAGTTCTTCAAGGGGTTCCGTTTGAACCTTTGCATTCCATAGATATTAAACTTTTATCTTGGAAAGTTCTGTTTTTAGTAGCTATCTCCTCGGCTCGAAGAGTTTTGGAGTTATCTACTTTACAGTGTGATTCCCCTTATCTGATTTTCCATGCAGATAAGGTAGTTTTACGTACCAAACCTGGGTTTCTTCCTAAACTGGTATCTAATAAGAATATCAATCAGGAGATTGTTGTTCCTTCATTATGTCCTAATCCTTCCTCTAAGAAGGAATGTCTATTACACAATCTTGATGTAGTTCGTGCTTTAAAGTTTTATTTACAAGCTACGAAGGGCGATTTCGTTTTAGGCGGCAGAGTATTTTTCGCGCTGTTTCCTCACTTCCTGTAAATCCGGAGTGAGATGCGCATGTTGTAGTGACGGCTCTGCTGCTGCTTAAGTGGCGTCTCACTACTTGCTGTGTTTTCTGCTTTTTTGATCTGAAGTGGAAGTGGGACCATTTTCTACGGGCTTCAGGACATAAAAAAAACTTGTCAAATGTTGATTGATTCAATACTACACAATAGGAAAGCAATGTGTGAATTGAAACAGTAGGGACATAGACAAAAGGTGAAAAGACTCGACAACAATAATTATACAATGCACACTAAATTTCCCATTACATATTAGCCTAAAAATTCTATTTCATTTATGACACACAGCACAATAATAAGCCTGATTCTGTAATGTGCACCAGTAATGCACATTGTATATATTTGTAATGTCACCACAATTATCCTGCTTCTATTATCATCCACTGCCATTGAAATAATAAATAAATTACCATTATATTAGTATCTATTTCACAGTATTTGGCCTCATTCTGTTATTTCCCCCTGCCCAATAATGCACATTTTATTTATTAGGGATGGGACTATAATAATCTGGCTTTGAATATTAGCCATTGGGGTATCATTTGTATTACCATGCAAATAGCAGAATGGTAACATTGTAACTGTGCAGTATATAAAACATAAGTAAGCATGACAAATATTTCAATTTCATTACATAGCTACGTATGGCATTATAACTATATTTAGAGAATATTGGCAACATTTCGAATTTTTAGGGCAAATTATTCATAATATAGTGCGTGTGTTTTGTGTGTGTTTATGTATCTATTTGTGTGTGTTTATGTGTCTATTTGTGTGTGTCTATTTGTGTCTATTTGTGTGTGTTTGTGTCTATTTGTGTGTGTTTGTGTCTATTTGTGTGTGTTTGTGTCTATTTGTGTGTGTTTATGTGTCTATTTGTGTGTGTTTATCCATTTGCGTGTATGTATCTGTGTGCGTGTATGTGTCTATTTGTGTGCGTGTATGTGCCTATTTGTGTGTGTGTATGTGTCTATTTGTGTGTGTTTGTGTCTATTTGTGTGCGTGTATGTGTCTATTTGTGTGCGTGTATGTGTCTATTTGTGTGCGTGTATGTGTCTATTTGTGTGCGTGTATGTATCTACAGGGAGTGCAGAATTATTAGGCAAGTTGTATTTTTGAGGATTAATTTTATTATTGAACAACCATGTTCTCAATGAACCCAAAAAACTCATTAATATCAAAGCTGAATAGTTTTGGAAGTAGTTTTTAGTTTGTTTTTAGTTATAGCTATATCTGTGTGTGCAGGTGACTATTACTGTGCATAATTATTAGGCAACTTAACAAAAAACAAATATATACCCATTTCAATTATTTATTTTTACCAGTGAAACCAATATAACATCTCAACATTCACAAATATACATTTCTGACATTCAAAAACAAAACAAAAACAAATCAGTGACCAATATAGCCACCTTTCTTTGCAAGGACACTCAAAAGCCTGCCATCCATGGATTCTGTCAGTGTTTTGATCTGTTCACCATCAGCATTGCGTGCAGCAGCAACCACAGCCTCCCAGACACTGTTCAGAGAGGTGTACTGTTTTCCCTCCTTGTAAATCTCACATTTGATGATGGACCACAGGTTCTCAATGGGGTTCAGATCAGGTGAACAAGGAGGCCATGTCATTAGATTTTCTTCTTTTATAACCTTTCTTGCCAGCCACGCTGTGGAGTACTTGGACGCGTGTGATGGAGCATTGTCCTGCATGAAAATCATGTTTTTCTTGAAGGATGCAGACTTCTTCCTGTACCACTGCTTGAAGAAGGTGTCTTCCAGAAACTGGCAGTAGGACTGGGAGTTGAGCTTGACTCCATCCTCAACCCGAAAAGGCCCCACAAGCTCATCTTTGATAATACCAGCCCAAACCAGTACTCCACCTCCACCTTGCTGGCGTCTGAGTCGGACTGGAGCTCTCTGCCCTTTACCAATCCAGCCACGGGCCCATCCATCTGGCCCATCAAGACTCACTCTCATTTCATCAGTCCATAAAACCTTAGAAAAATCAGTCTTGAGATATTTCTTGGCCCAGTCTTGAAGTTTCAGCTTGTGTGTCTTGTTCAGTGGTGGTCGTCTTTCAGCCTTTCTTACCTTGGCCATGTGTCTGAGTATTGCACACCTTGTGCTGTTGGGCACTCCAGTGATGTTGCAGCTCTGAAATATGGCCAAACTGGTGGCAAGTGGCATCTTGGCAGCTGCACGCTTGACTTTTCTCAGTTCATGGGCAGTTATTTTGCGCCTTGGTTTTTCCACACGCTTCTTGCGACCCTGTTGACTATTTTGAATGAAACGCTTGATTGTTCGATGATCACGCTTCAGAAGCTTTGCAATTTTAAGAGTGCTGCATCCCTCTGCAAGATATCTCACTATTTTTGACTTTTCTGAGCCTGTCAAGTCCTTCTTTTGACCCATTTTGCCAAAGGAAAGGAAGTTGCCTAATAATTATGCACACCTGATATAGGGTGTTGATGTCATTAGACCACACCCCTTCTCATTACAGAGATGCACATCACCTAATATGCTTAATTGGTAGTAGGCTTTCGAGCCTATACAGCTTGGAGTAAGACAACATGCATAAAGAGGATGATGTGGTCAAAATACTAATTTGCCTAATAATTCTGCACTCCCTGTATTTGTGTGCGTGTATGTATCTATTTGTGTGTGTTTGTTTGTATCTATTTGTGTGTGTTTGTGTGCGTGTATGTATCTATTTGTGTGTGTTTGTATCTATTTGTGTGTGTTTGTATCTATTTGTGTGTGTATGTATCTATTTGTGTGTTTATGTATCTATTTGTGTGCGTGTATGTATCTATTTGTGTGTGTTTGTGTCTTTTTGTGTGCGTGTATGTATCTATTTGTGTGTGTTTGTGTCTATTTGTGTGCGTGTATGTATCTATTTGTGTGTGTTTGTGTCTATTTGTGTGCGTGTATGTATCTATTTGTGAGTGTTTGTGTCTATTTGTGTGTGTTTATGTATCTGTGTGTGTGTGTCTATTTGTGTGTGTTTGTGTCTATTTGTGTGCGTGTATGTATCTGTGTGTGTTTGTGTCTATTTGTGTGTGTTTATGTATCTGTGTGTGTTTATGTATCTGTGTGTTTATGTGTCTATTTGTGTATGTGTCTATTTGTGTGTGTGTCTATTTGTGTGTGTGTCTATTTGTGTGTTTATGTATATATTTGTGTGCGTGTATGTATCTATTTGTGAGTGTTTGTGTCTATTTGTGTGTGTTTATGTATCTGTGTGTGTTTATCTATTTGTGTGTGTTTGTGTCTATTTGTGTGTGTTTATGTATCTATTTGTGTGTGTCTATTTGTGTGTTTATGTATCTGTGTGTGTTTATGTATCTATTTGTGTGTGTTTATGTGTCTATTTCTGTGTGTTTACGTATCTGTGTGCGTGTATGTATCTATTTGTGTGTGTATCTATTTGTGTGTGTATCTATTTGTGTGTGTTTATGTATCTATTTGTGTGTGTTTATGTATCTATTTGTGTGCGTGTATGTATCTATTTGTGTGCGTGTATGTATCTATTTGTGTGCGTGTATGTGTCTATTTGTGTGCGTGTATGTGTCTATTTGTGTGCGTGTATGTGTCTATTTGTGTGCGTGTATGTGTCTATTTGTGTGCGTGTATGTGTCTATTTGTGTGCGTGTATGTGTCTATTTGTGTGCGTGTATGTGTCTATTTGTGTGTGTTTATGTATCTATTTGTGTGTGTTTATGTATCTATCTGTGTGTGTTTATGTATGTATCTGTGTGTGTTTATGTATGTATCTGTGTGTGTTTATGTATGTATCTGTGTGTGTTTATGTATGTATCTGTGTGTGTTTATGTATGTATCTGTGTGTGTTTATGTATGTATCTGTGTGTGTTTATGTATGTATCTGTGTGTGTTTATGTATCTATTTGTGTGTGTTTATGTATGTATCTGTGTGTGTTTATGTATGTATCTGTGTGTGTTTATGTATGTATCTGTGTGTGTTTATGTATGTATCTGTGTGTGTTTATGTATGTATCTGTGTGTGTTTATGTATGTATCTGTGTGTGTTTATGTATGTATCTGTGTGTGTTTATGTATGTATCTGTGTGTGTTTATGTATGTATCTGTGTGTGTTTATGTATGTATCTGTGTGTGTTTATGTATGTATCTGTGTGTGTTTATGTATGTATCTGTGTGTGTTTATGTATGTATCTGTGTGTGTTTATGTATGTATCTGTGTGTGTTTATGTATGTATCTGTGTGTGTTTATGTATGTATCTGTGTGTGTTTATGTATGTATCTGTGTGTGTTTATGTATGTATCTGTGTGTGTTTATGTATGTATCTGTGTGTGTTTATGTATGTATCTGTGTGTGTTTATGTATGTATCTGTGTGTGTTTATGTATGTATCTGTGTGTGTTTATGTATGTATCTGTGTGTGTTTATGTATGTATCTGTGTGTGTTTATGTATGTATCTGTGTGTGTTTATGTATGTATCTGTGTGTGTTTATGTATGTATCTGTGTGTGTTTATGTATGTATCTGTGTGTGTTTATGTATGTATCTGTGTGTGTTTATGTATGTATCTGTGTGTGTCTATTTGTGTGTGTAGGTGACAGCAAAGCCTCCTTCTGCCTTGAGAGCTTACATGTTGCCCATATAGCCATCTGCAAAGGGGCTTAGTAAAGTGTTACAGGACCCTGATCTGTCTCATCTATCATAGTGGCTGTGCAATGTAACATATCAGTGCAGCATAACGCACAGAGAGAAAAGTGTT
Organism: Bombina bombina; assembly: GCF_027579735.1. Classification (NCBI taxonomy): domain Eukaryota; kingdom Metazoa; phylum Chordata; class Amphibia; order Anura; family Bombinatoridae; genus Bombina; species Bombina bombina. The sequence goes on from NC_069500.1 coordinate 553,825,092, forward strand.
CTTATTATGTGAACAGAGTTTCCAAGGGCTGCAAAAAAAAAAAAAAAATTATCTTCAGTAATTGTTTGTTTATGCTGCTCCGGAATTCATCTCGGAGGGCTATATGCATTATGTGAGGGCTATGAGAGATCAAATAACTTGCAAGCTGTGTCTGAAATTCTCAATAAACTGCTGACCGTATCTTTCACATCACGAACAGGGATCGTGTAAGGGTTTGTTTTATTGCTCGTTTTCTGATTGATATATATATATTTACATATTTACAATAAAAACTACTCCATGTATAAGCAACATCTCTCTACGTTGGGACTTAGTAGCGTTACATGAGGGCTATGGGAGATAACCTGCTGGCTGTAATAAACAATATACATCTCTGGTCGTAATACACAATACACTTCTACCCGCAATTCACTATACACTGCTGGCCGTTTCAATACCATTGCTAACAAGGATCATATAAGGATCTATGATAGATCGTCTTACCTTCAGTATGAAGATGCAGGAGAGTGCCTTCTGAGACCGCTCAACAATTACGGGCACTAGCAAATAAAATATGCAATAGAGAACACGGACGCGCTTTTATTCAATGCTCGTCTGTGTTCACACTTCTGGGTGACATCATTTTGAGGGCGGGTCACAACAGCGAAGCTAAAGGGCTAAACATACGTATTAAAAAGGCAAGAAAGGGTACAGACAAGCCTCTTGAAATTCATTTTAGTAAAAAAATATATATATATATATATCTTTTTAAAGGTAAACACTTGTATTTATTTATTCTTTCTGACTGTCAGACTTAAATAATAAAGTACTTTCAATTAAAAATAAAAAAAAATTTGGGTGAACTGTCTCTTTAATTTATATCCATTTGATAAATCACAGAAAAAGTAGCCATCTACCTGTAGGTGTCACCATTGTCCAAGAAATGACATTTGACAGGACTTCAGGTTGGAGAATGCTGTTTATGACCCTTTGATACAGGGATAGGCTGTATACGTCCTTTGAAGTTCCAGGAATGATATGAAGTTGTTATGGTAGAACATAAACTTGTTGTCAGGCCCCTGGCTTTTACTGTCCAAATCCTTTGAAGCTCGGATCAGAGAGATGCAATCTGTTGTACGCCAGTCTCACCTACTACGGTATTGTTAGTACAAACTTCCAGGGAGATGATATCTATTCTTACTTGTTCTAAAACTGGTTTAGAGATTCAGGGTGAATCCAACAAGAAATTGTAAATTATGAAATGATGCTTATTACATATCCCCTCTTTGTGTCTGAATGACACACATGTATTTGTTGTGCTGGAACAGTAACATTTCCTTTCCAGATCTGTGGCTTTATCAGAATCCAACAAGAAATTGTAAATTATGAAATGATGCTTATTACATATCCCCTCTTTGTGTCTGAATGACACACATGTATTTGTTGTGCTGGAACAGTAACATTTCCTTTCCAGATCTGTGGCTTTATCAGAATCCAACAAGAAATTGTAGTGGTAACAGTAACATGTCTCTTTCAGATTTCTGGCTTTATATCAGTGCGGGCTATGGCTATTCTGGTTGAACAGATGAGTTATGATTTCAACTACCTTAAATGTACAGTATACTGTAAAAAATGTTTTTTCCCTTAATGTATTTCTGGTTACGGTTTTTACCAGCTGCAGAGTAATAAAATGTATGAGATTTGCTTTTTAAGATTTATCTGTGTATTTGAATTAGCTGATTTTGTGTTTTGAAGCCACAACCTAATAAAATGGGTTGAGCTTGTAGGTATAATCAGATCTTATTACTTTATTACATCGTGTACATATACATTCTTCTTGATCTTATATATGTCCATAATCTGATCACCAATACTTGGAGATGGAAAATTAAGATTTTATTCCATTAACTCTTCTATATCCCACTGGGAGTGGGAGCTTGGCCTTGAGGCCAAAAACTTTCTGGATGCGTAGGGATACCATAGGCTAAATAAACTATTTCAAGTGCCAATATAAGGGTAATGGAAATACTTGTAAAAAATTAATACACCCCAGCAGGTAAAGTGGATCATTGGGAACAAATTAAAGGGGAGAACATTTCTTTCATGTAATTAGCAAGAGTCCATGAGCTAGTGACGTATGGGATATACATTCCTACCAGGAGGGGCAAAGTTTCCCAAACCTTAAAATGCCTATAAATACACCCCTCACCACACCCACAAATCAGTTTTACAAACTTTGCCTCCTATGGAGGTGGTGAAGTAAGTTTGTGCTAGATTCTACGTTGATATGCGCTCCGCAGCAGGTTGGAGCCCGGTTTTCCTCTCAGCGTGCAGTGAATGTCAGAGGGATGTGAGGAGAGTATTGCCTATTTGAATGCAATGATCTTCTTCTACGGGGTCTATTTCATAGGTTTTCTGTTATCGGTCGTAGAGATTCATCTCTTACCTCCCTTTTCAGATCAACGATATACTCTTATATATATATATATACCATTACCTCTGATGATTTTCGTTTCAGTACTGGTTTGGCTTTCTACAACATGTAGATGAGTGTCCTGGGGTAAGTAAGTAAGCTTATTTTCTGTGACACTCTAAGCTATGGTTAGGCACTTTTTTATAAAGTTCTAAATATATGTATTCAAACATTTATTTGCCTTGACTCAGGATGTTCAACATTCCTTATTTTCAGACAGTCAGTTTCATATTTGGGATAATGCATTTGAATCAATCATTTTTTCTTACCTTAAAAAATTTGACTTTTTCCCTGTGGGCTGTTAGGCTCGCGGGGGCTGAAAATGCTTCATTTTATTGCGTCATTCTTGGCGCAGACTTTTTTGGCGCAAATTTTTTTTTTCAGTTTCCGGCGTCATACGTGTCGCCGGAAGTTGCGTCATTTTTTGACGTTTTTTGCGTCAAAAGTGTCGGCGTTCCGGATGTGGCGTCATTTTTGGCGCCAAAAGCATTTAGGCGCCAAATAATGTGGGCGTCTTATTTGGCGCTAAAAAATATGGGCGTCATTTTTGTCTCCACATTATTTAAGTCTCATTATTTTTTGCTTCTGGCTGCTAGAAGCTTGTTCACTGGCATTTTTTTACCCATTCCTCAAACTGTCATTTAAGGAATTTGATCAATTTTGCTTTATATGTTGTTTTTTTCTATTACATATTGCAAGATGTTCCACGTTGCAACTGAGTCAGAAGATACTTCAGGAAAATCGCTGCCCGGTGCTGGAGCTACCAAGCTAAGTGTATCTGCTATAAACTTTTGGTATCTGTTTCTCCAGTTGTTGTTTGTATTGCATGTCATGACAAACTTGTTAATGCAGATAAAATTTCCTTTAGTACTGTTACATTACCTGTTGCTGTTCCGTCAACATCTAATTCTCAGAGTGTTCCTGATAACATAAGAGATTTTATTTTTAAATCCATTAAGAAGGCTATGTCTGTTATTTCTCCTTCTAGTATACATAAGTCTTTTAAAACTTCTCTTTTTTCAGATGAATTTTTAAATGAACATCATCATTCTAATACTGATAATGGTTCTTCTGGTTCAGAGGTTTCTGTCTCAGAGGTTGATGCTGATAAATCTTCGTATTTGTTCAAGATGGAATTTATTCGTTCTTTACTTAAAGAAGTATTAATTGCATTAGAAATAGAGGATTCTGGTCCTCTTGATACTAAATCTAAACGTTTAAATAAGGTTTTTAAATCTCCTGTAGCTATTCCAGAAGTGTTTTCTCTCCCTGATGCTATTTCTGAAGTAATTTCCAGGGAATGGAATAATTTGGGTAATTCATTTACTCCTTCTAAAACGTTTTAAGCAATTATATTCTGTGCCATCTGACAGATTAGAGTTTTTGGGACAAAATCCCTAAGGTTAATGGGGCTGTCTCTACTACTGCTATATTTTTAGCGGATGTTGCTGCAGCTTCAACTTTTTGGTTAGAAGCTTTAGCGCAACAAGTAACAGATCATAATTTTATAGCATTATTATTATTCTATGACATGCTAATAATTTTATTTGTGATACCATCTTTGATATCATTAGAGTTGATGTCAGGTATATGTCTCTAGCTATTTTAGCTAGAAGAGCTTTATGGCTTAAAACTTGGAATGCTGATATGTCTTCTAAGTCTACTTTGCTATCCCTTTCTTTCCAGGGTAATAAATTATTCGGTTCTCAGTTGGATTCTATTATCTCAACTGTTACTGGAGGGAAGGGAACTTTTTTACCAAAGGATTAAAAATCTAAGGTAAATTTAGGTCTAATAATCGTTTTTCGTTCCTTTCCTCACAACAAGGAACAAAAGCCTGATCCTTCATCCTCAGGAGCGGTATCAGTTTGGAAACCATTTCCAGTTTGGAATATATCCAAGCCTTATAGAAACCCAAAGCCAGCTCCTAAGTACCCATGAAGATGCGGCCCTCATTCCAGCTCAGCTGGTATGGGGCAGATTACGTTTTCTTCAAAGAAATTTGGATCAATTCCGTTCACAATCTCTGGTTTCAGAACATTGTTTCAGAAAGGTACAGAATTGGCTTCAAGTTAAGGCCTCCTGCAAAGAGATTTTTTTCTTTCCCGTGTCCCAGTAAACCCAGCAAAGGCTCAGCATTTCTGAAATGTGTTTCAGATCTAGAGTTGGCTGGAGTAATTATGCCAGTTCCAGTTCTGGAACAGCGGCTGGGGTTTTATTCTATCTCTTCATTGTACCAAAGAAGGTCAATTCCTTCAGACCAGTTCCGGATCTATCAATATTGAATCGTTATGTTAGGATACCAACATTCAAAATGGTAACTGTAGGACTATCCTGCCTTTTGTTTAGCAAGGGCATTATATGTCTACAATAGATTTACAGGATGCATATCTGCATATTCCGATTCATCCAGATCACTTTTAGTTTCTGAGATTCTCTTTTTAGACAAGCATTACCAGTTTTGTGGCCCTACCATTTGGCCTAGCATCAGCTCCAAGAATTTTTTCAAAGGTTCTCGGTGCCCTTCTGTCTGTAATCAGAGAACAGGGTATTGGTATTTCCTTATTTTGGACGATATCTTGGTACTTGCTCAGTCTTCACATTTTCGCAGAATCTCATACGAATCGACTTGTGTTGTTTCTTCAAGATCATGGTTGGAGGATCAATTTACCAAAAAGTTCATTGATTCCTCAGACAAGGGTAACCTTTTTAGGTTTCCAGATAGATTCAGTGTCTATGACTCTGTCTTTGTCAGACAAGAGAAGTCTAACATTGATATCAGCTTGACAAAACCTTCAGTCACATTCATTCCCTTTGGTAGCCTTATGCATGGAAATTTTAGGTCTTATGACTGCTGCATCGGATGCGATCTCCTTTGCTCGTTTTCACATGCGACCTCTTCAGCTCTGTATGCTGAACCAATGGTGCAGGGATTACACAAAGATATCTCAATTAATATCTTTAAACCGATTATACGACACTCTCTGACGTGGTGGACAGATCACCATCGTTTAGTTCAGGGGGCTTCTTTGTTCTTCCGACCTGGACTATAATCTCAACAGATGCAAGTCTTACAGGTTGGGGAGCTGTGCTTTGCTCACATGTATTCCCATAAATTAAATGAAAGCTATCACTTCATACAGATTTTTAACATTTACCCTTATTATCCAGTTAAACTTATTTTGCTCTATATTATACATTCTTGATCCTTAAGTTAAATTAAAGGACCATTAAATACAGTATAATTGCAAGTAACAAGTGCATTATTAAAAGACAATAAAATATCACTTACTCTGAAATTCAAATAAGTGGTAGATTTTTCAGAATTTTTTTTTTTCTCTCATTCGACGGCCCCCTGTATCATGTGAAAGCAATCGGCCAATCTCATACTAGTATATCTATACACATGCTCAGTAATAGCTGGTGCAGCAGAAAGTTTCCATGTAAAAAAACTGCATGTTTCATCTAAATCATAAAAGTTCAACCTTGACCCTATTGTCCCTTTAAATCACTTTAGCATCTCTTAATTTTTACTTTAGTGTCTCTTTAAATTACTTTAGCATTTCTTGACATTTTAGCTATTGCAGATTATTCTATTTGTTTATACATAACATAATACATACATAATATAGTTTTAAAATACAATATGGAGCAAAGCTCTGCCTCCATAAAGATAGAAAAAGAAACAAAAAATAAAATAAACAAATGCCCTCTGCATCAGCTGAATTATAAAGTATACTTACAACAAGTCTTTAAAGAACATGCACAGACCCACATTTCAGCTGACACTGCCCTCTTTATCAGGTAGTTAAAGGAAGATAGTTACCCTCCCACCCCAGGTTCATTCCCCCATTTAAAGATAGTCTCCCACACACCTTTCGTTCTCCTAAACTGACAGCTGCAAACACTAATCAGCACATCCTTCCATTCCAAGAAAAAGGAGAAACTATAGGGTGCAGTGGTGACTGTAGTTAAAAATAAAAAACACCTGCCTTAAAGTGACAGGGCGGGCCGTGGACTGGATACACCACAAGAGAAAGAAATTTATCAGGTAAGCATAAATTTTGTTTTCTCTTGTAAGGTGTATCCAGTCCACAGGTTCATCCATTACTTGTGGGATACCAATACCAAAGCTTTAGGACACGGATGAAGGGAGGGACAAGGCAGAAAACTTAAACGGAAGGCACCACTGCCTGTAAGACCTTTCTCCCAAAAATAGCCTCTGAAGAAGCAAAAGTATCAAATTTATAGAATTTAGAAAAGGTATGAAGCGAAGACCAAGTCGCTGCCTTACAAATCTGTTCAACAGAGGCCTCATGTTTAAAAGCCCATGTGGAAGCTACTGCTCTAGTAGAATGAGCTGTAATTCTTTCAGGAGGCTGCTGGCCACTAGAACCTTAATATCTATGGTATGCAAAGGTTCAAACGGAACCACTTTAAGAACTAAATTTAAATTCCATGGCGCGGAGCAACAGGTTTAAACACAGGCTTGATTCTAACTAAAGCCTGACAAAACGCCTGAACGTCTGGAACCTCAGCCAGACGTTTGTGTAAAAGAATAGACAGAGCAGAAATCTGTCCCTTTAAGGAACTAGCTGACAATCCCTTCTCCAATCCTTCTTGGAGAAAAGATAATATCCTAGGAATCCTGACCTTACTCCATGAGTAACCCTTGGATTCACACCAATGAAGATATTTACACCATATCTTATGATAGATTTTCCTGGTGACAGGCTTTCGAGCCTGTATTAAGCCTGAATTAAGGTATCAATGACTGATTCGGAAAAAACACGCTTTGATAGAATCAAGCGTTTAAACTCCAAGCAGTCAGACGTAGAGAAATTAGATTTGGATGTTTGAAGGAACCTTGAAGTAGAAGGTCCTGCCTTAGCGGCAGAGTCCATGGTGGAAAGGATGACATGTCCACCAGATCTGCATACCAAGTCCTGCGCGGCCACACAGGGGCTATCAAGATCACCGAAGCTCTCTCCTGCTTGATCTTGGCAATCAGACGAGGGAGCAGAGGAAACGGTGGAAACGCATAAGCCAGGCTGAAGGACCAGGGCGCTGCTAGAGCATCTATCAGCCCTGCCTTGGGATCCCTGGACCTGGACCTGTAACAAGGAAGCTTGGCGTTCTGACGAGACGCCATGAGATCCAGTTCTGGTTTGCCCCAAAGTTGGATCAACTGGGCAAATACCTCCGGATGGAGCTCCCACTCCCCCGAGTGAAAAGTCTGCCGACTTAGAAAATCCGCCTCCCAGTTCTCTACTCCTGGGATATGGATAGCTGAGAGATGGCAAGAGTGAACCTCTGCCCATAGAATTATCTTTGAAACCTACAATATTGCCAGGGGGCTCCTTGTTCCCCCCTTGATGGTTGATATAGGCTACAGTCGTGATGTTGTCCGACTGAAATCTGATGAACCTGACCGCAGCTAGCTGAGGCCAAACCTGAAGAGCATTGAATATCGCTCTTAGTTCCAGAATGTTTATCGGAAGGAGGGCCTCCTCCTGAGTCCATGAACCTAAGCCTTCAGGGAGTTCCAGACTGCACCCCAGCCCAGAAGGCTGGCATTTGTTGTTACTATAGTCCAATCTGGCCTGCGGAAACTCATTCCCTTGGACAGATGGACCCGAGATAGCCACCAGAGAAGAGAATCCCTGGTCTCTTGATCCAGATTTAGTAGAGGGGACAAATCTGTGTAATCCCCATTCCACTGATTGAGCATGCAAAGTTGCAGTGGTCTGAGATGTAGGCGGGCAAACGGAACTATGTCCATTGCCGCTACCATTAATCTGATTACCTCCATACACTGAGCCACTGACGGATGAGAAATGGAATAAAGAGCACGGCAGGAAGTTAGAAGTTTTGACAACCTGACCTCTCAGTAGAAATGAAGATTTATCTGACAATCTATCAGAGTTCCTAGGAAGCAAACTCTCTTGTGAGAGGTGAGAGAGAACTCTTTCCTTCGTTCACCTTCCACCCGTGAGACCTTAAGAATGCCAGAACAATGTCCGTATGGGACCTGGCGATATGAAAAGTTGACGCCTGTATCAGGATGTCGTCTAGGTAAGGGGCTACTGCTATACCCCACGGTCTTAGAACCGCCAGAAGGGACCCTAGAACCTTCATAAAGATTCTTGGTGCCGTGGCTAACCCGAAGGGAAGAGCCACAAACTGGTAATGCCTGTCTAGGAAGGCGAACCTGAGAAACTGATGATGATCCCTGTGTATCGGAATATGTAGATAAGCATCCTTTAAATCCACGGTAGTCATATATTGACCCTCCTGGATCATAGGTAGGATGGTTCGAATAGACTCCATCTTGAAGGATGGGACCCTGAGAAATTTGTTTAGGATCTTGAGATCCAAGATTGGTCTGAAAGTTCCCTCTTTCTTGGGAACTATAAACTGATTTGAATAGAAGCCCTGCCCCTGTTCCTCCTTTGGAACTGGGTGGATCACTCCCATAACTAGTAGGTCTTGAACGCAATGTAAGAATGCCTCTCTCTTTATCTGGTTTGCAGATAATTGTGAGAGATGAAATCTCCCCTTTGGAGATGAAGCTTTGAAATCCACAAGATATCCCTGGGAAACAATCTCCAGAGCCCAGGGATCCTGGACATCTCTTGTCCAAGCCTGGGCGAAGAGAGAAAGTCTGCCCCCCACTAGATCCGGTCCCGGATCGGGGGCTACTCCTTCATGCTGTCTTAGAGGCAGCAGCAGACTTTTTGGCCTGTTTCCCCTTGTTCCAATCCTGGTTAGGTCTCCAGACTGGCTTGGACTGGGCAAAATTTCCCTCTTGTTTTGTAGAAGAGGAAGATGAAGCTGCGCCACTCTTGAAGTTTCGAAAGGAACGAAAATTAGTCTGTTTGGTCCTTAACTTGTTGGACCTATCCTGGGGAAGGGCGTGGTCTTTTCCTCCAATAATATCAGAAATGATCTCCTTCAGTCCAGGCCCAAATAGGGTCTGCCCTTTGAAGGGGATATTAAGAAGTTTAGACTTTGAAGTGACATCAGCTGACCAGGATTTAAGCCATAGCGCCCTACGTGCCTGAATGGCAAAACCTGAATTTTTAGCCGTTAGCTTGGTTAAATGAAAAACAGCGTCAGAAATAAATGAATTGGCTAACTTAAGACCTTTAAGCCTGTCAAGGATATCATCCAACGGGGTCTCTACCTGTAGAGCCTCCTCCAGAGACTCGAACCAGAAAGCCGCTACAGCAGTGACTGGGGCAATGCATGCAAGAGGCTGGAGAATAAAACCTTGTTGTATAAAGATTTTCTTAAGGAAACCCTCTAATTTTTTATCCATTGGATCTAGGAAAGCACAACTGTCCTTGACGGGGATAGTTGTACGCTTAGCTAGGGTAGATACTGCTCCCTCCACCTTAGGGACCGTCTGCCACGAGTCCCGTATAGGGGCATCTATGGTAAACATCTTTTTAAACGCAGGAGGGGGAGAGAACGGTACACCTGGTCTATCCCATTCCTTCGTAACAATTTCTGAAAACCTCTTAGGTATTGGAAAAACAGAAAAACATCAGTGTAAACAGGCACTGCAAAGTATTTGTCCATTTTACACAATTTCTCTGGGACTACAATGGTGTCACAGTCATCCAGAGTCGCTAAAACCTCCCTGAGCAACACACGGAGGTGTTCAAGCTTAAATTTAAATGCTGTCATTTCAGAGTCGGACTGAAGTAACGCCTTCCCTGAATCAGAGAAGTCACCCACAGATAGAAGCTTTCCTGCTTCAATTTCTGCACATTGTGAGGGTATATCAGACATAGCTACTAAAGCGTCAGAGAGCTCTGTATTTGTTCTAGCCCCAGAGCTGTCCCGCTTTCTTTGTAACCCTGGCAGTTTGGACAATACCTCTGTGAGGGTATGATTCATAACTGCCACCATGTCTTGTAAAGTAAACGCATTGGACGCGCTAGATGTACTTGGCGTCCCTTGAGCGGGAGTTATAGGTTCTGACACGTAGGGAGAGCTAGATGGCATAACCTCCCTTTTGTCAGTCTCAGAAACCTTAGGTGATAAATCTTTAAAAGCCATAATATGGTCTTTATAACTTATAGAAAGGTCAGTGCATTTGGTACACATTCTAAGAGGGGGTTCCACAATGGCTTCTAAACATAATGAACAAGGAGTTTCCTCTATGTCAGACATGTTTAACAGACTAGTAATGAGACCAGCAAGCTTGGAAAACACTTTAATAAATGTGAAAAAAGCAATAATAAAAAAGGTACTGTGCCTTTAACCTCTTAAGGACATATGACGGAATTTTTCCATCATAAAACAATTGAGCAAACTGAAAGCTGTGTCCTTAAAGGGTTAAGAGAAAAAAACTACCACATAAACTGCAAAACAGTGAAAAAAAGTAGTAAACTCTACGAAATGTTTACAGTGTGTATAAGGGACTAAAGCAGCATTGCACCCACTTGCAAATGGATGATTAACCCATCAAGCCCAAAAACGAATTAGAAAAACATTAAACCTGTTAACAAACAGTCAAACACACTGCCACAGCTCTGCTGTGGCTCCTACCTGCCCTTAAAAACGATTTTTGCAGGAACAAAACCCTCTATAGAGGTCCTATAAACCAGAGGACTCCTTCAGGGAAGCTGGATGTCTCAGACTGAAAACGAAAATAGGCCCCTCCCACCATGCACTCAAAGTCAGAGGGCCTTAAAAAAGTACTCCTAGGAGTAATCTAACAAGCCATGTGGAAACTAGGTCCCAAATAAAGATTTATCACCCTCAGAGAAAAAAACGTTTTTATTTATAAATCATGCAAACGTTTTTACACTAAGTAATATAGGTATTAACATGAATATTATCCCTTTTTGCAAGCATGATCCCAGTTGTTGTTAAATCACTGTATCAGGCTTACCTTAAATATACCAGGCACTGTCAGCATTTTTTAGACCTTATCTCTCTAGAAAAAAAAAATATACTGAACATACCTCAAAGCAGGCAATCTGCAGACCGTCCCCCCAACTGAAGTTTTCTTTCCATACTCTTCAGTTATGTGTGAGAACAGCAATGGACCTTAGTTACAAACCACTAAGATCATCAAACCTCCAGGCAGAAGTCTTCTTCCAATTTCTGCCTGAGAGTAAAAACAGTACAACGCCGGTACCGTTTAAAAATAACAAATTGAAGGTAAAAACTACACTAAGTCACCACATCTCTCTTGATACTTCCTTTCTTGTCGAGAGCTGCAAGAGAATGACTGGGGGTGGTAGTTAGGGGAGGCGCTATATAGACAGCTCTGCTGTGGGTGTCCTCTTGCAGCTTCCTGTTGGGAAGGAGAATATCCCACAAGTAATGGATGAACCCGTGGACTGGATACACCTTTACAAGGGAAAATCTAGCTCTCCTGCCACCTTTGATTTCCTTTCTGGCAAAATCACCAGGTCCTTCAAAAAATTTAATCTTCAATCATTTCTAAATGACATCAAGAACCTCCCCTGGCACAGATTAAACCTAATCCCAGATCTTGACTCTGCAGTTAAATTCTTTCAGTCTGAACTCCTACAAGTTTGGAATTTACATGCACCGCTGCGTAAGGTGAGAGTAAAAGGAGCACACTTGAATTGGATCACAGCTGACCTCATTCAAATGTACCAGTTTCGGGATTCATTGTGGTCAAAGTTCAAGCATACTGGCTCTATGAATGATCACTGTGTATATAGACAATGGCGAAATATATGTACTAAACAAACAAAATTGGCTAAGGCGCAATATTTCTGTGAAAATCTGCACAATAATATATCTAACCCTAGAAAGTTTTGGAAACTCATAAATAACTTACAAAATCCACCAATCCACTCCCAACCGTCTGCTGTCAATGTGGATAACCAAAACCTGCAACTCCCCTTAGAAGTAGAAAATGCCTTTAACAATTATTTTGTCGGATGCTCCACCACCCTGATTGAAAATCTAATAAATGGCACGCATCATCGCATCCTGAAGCTACAAATGTGGATCAGGCCTCACTAAAACAGCAAAGTCCCAATATAGAAAAGTTCAATTTTAGACTTGTACCCTTCAATGTCATTAAGAAACACCTCAATAATCTAAAAATGAAAAAACAGTCAGGACCTGATCAAATCCCAGCAATGCTGTTGAAGCTCAGTGCGCAGGCAATTGCTAAGCCTGTCACAACCCTAATTAACAAATCCTTGGTGTCTGGATACATACCCAAACTCTGGAAAACTGCAAGAGTAGTGCCTATTCATAAAAGTGGGGAGTTAACCTTGGTTTCTAACTATCGTCCTATATAATTGCTCCCTGTATTGTCAAAAATCTTAGAAAAATGTGTCCATACGCAATTATGCAAGTATTATCAACTTTCTAACTATCTGACCCCTGATCAATCAGGTTTTAGACCGAATCACTCCACTACAACTGCCCTCCTAAAAGTTTGCAACGACATCCAAACTGGCATGGAACAAGGAGACCTAACAGGAGCTATTTTCCTTGATTTTGCAAAGGCTTTTGACACAGTGGACCATGACATACTACTTCTCAAACTAAAAAACTCTGGTATTGCTGATCGCCGTTAACCTGGTTTAAATTATATGTATCGGATCGATCACAATATGTCTCTGTCTCTAACAGTGACTCCCTCCCTCTCCCAGTCACGTGTGGTGTTCCCCAAGGTTCCATTCTCGGCCCCCTACTATTCACATTATTTATAAATGATTTGCCTAATGTCTGCAAATCCTCAATTGTACACATGTACGCAGACGACACGGTAATCTATGCAAACAAATCTGATCTGCCGCAGCTTGAAGCAGTGCTCCAAGACCAGTTCACAGAGGTAGAAAAGTGGATCTCGAAAAACAAACTCTTCCTAAACACTGACAAAACGGTCACAATGATCTTTGGAACGGGACCTAAAATACAAAAATTACAAAATTCCCATCTTCGCATCAAAACAAAATCCAATTGCACGCTGACCGCAGTCCACTCTTTTAAATACTTAGGTATGTTGTTAGACCCCAATCTATCTTTTGGACTCCACATAGAAAAACTTGCCTCTAAACTTTATCCAAAACTAGGTGCCCTGTACAGAAACAAATCTTGCCTCAGCCCTACAGTAAAGGAAAAGATTGTACAGCAAATGCTGATGCCTATCTTGGATTATGGGGACATAGTATATGCACCTGCTCCGCAAACTCACCTTAATAAACTAAATACGTTATATAACTTGTTCTGCCGCTTTGTGCTACAATGTAACTACAAGACCCACCATTGTGACATGCTAAAAGAACTAAACTGGCTGTCACTGGAATCCAGATGCACCCTCCATCTTTCCTGCCTTGTCTTTAAGAGCCTTTCTGGGAAGCTCCCACCCTACCTGAGCAGAATGCTCTCCCCTGCTATTCCCACCTCCTATAATCTCTGATCCAATACCAGCACATTATTTGCCTCAATACAAAAAGAAAGCAGCTCGATCCTCCTTTTCCTACAGAGCGCCACAATTATGGAATGACCTCCCTCACACTTTAAAAACTTCCCCAAGCCTAAAATCCTTTAAGAGATCCCTCTATACATATCTCAAAACAGAATGCTCCTGTCATGGTTAATTAAATATTTCGTACCTGCTCTATGTTAAATGTTTGCATATAATGTGTATTTTTATTATTGTTTTTGTATTTTATTGTACCCTATTGTATCAATGCAATGTTTTGTGATCCCAGGACATACTTGAAAACGAGAGAAATCTCATTGTATCCTTCCTGGTAAAATATTTTATAAATAAATAAATAAAAAAATATGAAAGAATAACCTATAACAAACTCTGTATTTTATTCTATTTGCAGACAGATACCAAACCACCCACTCCTAATCATCAAAATAATCACACCCATTGTGATAAACATTAGGTCTTTCAGGTACACATCCTATGACCCTGTAACATGCACAGTCTTGGGTGAAAAACAGCACTCTCAGGAAGCTGCCCTGTCACCAGAGCCACAGGCAGTTAACCCCAGGCAAGCCTGGGTGCAAGGCCCAAACATGGAAAATCACAAAAAAAATAATACATTAATATAGCACACAGAGAAAGTCCTGCACTCACTTACAAGCTCACAACTAAGATAAAAAGCAGCAATGGAAGAGTTAGTTACCGCATCTGGCCAAATGGGAAAAGCCCAGGTACCTCGTCAAGGTCTCTTCCAAAAACCTGGGCCCCTAAACAGCCACACAATGCAGGCTGCAATAATGCTATATTAATGTATTATTTTTTTTTGTTATTTTCCCTGTTTGGACCTTGCACCCAGGCCTACCTGGGGTTAACTGCCTGTAGCTCTGGTGACAGTGCAGCTTCCTGAGAGTGCTGGTTTGCACCCAGGGCTGTGCATGTTACAGGGTCATAGGATGTGTACCCGGTCCGGCCTGAGAGCGCTGACCCCTCCCGTGTTTTGTATACGTTTGGGGAGATTAAATAAGCCTGTGCACCCTAAATGCTATGTCAGCCAATTTGAATAAAAACACAATCCTTTTCTTGACAAATCCTGCAAAACAAATGTGAAAGTGAAAACATAAAAAAAAAAATAGCTGTTTTATCTTTTTTTACTTTCTTACTTTACGTAATTCTAAACAATCTTTAAAAGTGGAGGAAACATAGTTTCCCATGTTTGGTATTGTTTGTTTTATTTCTGGGATGATACAGTTTAACATTTGTTCGTTTGCACTTACAATTTTTATAATTAATACCAGCATATTCCTGGCCTGTTCTTTCCTGGAAACTTTTATCTTCTTTTGTGTCCCATCTTCCCACAAACAAAGCAAAAAGTGGTTTGTGGCATGTACTGTATATGTTGTTTTTGTTGTTGTTATTATTATTACAATTATTTCTATATTTTAGCTGTGGCTGTGGACTTTTACATTTTGACTCCTTTAGCCAGTTTGCAAGAATACAAAGAAATTCCTTGACATTACGTGCTCTAGCCAATAGATTTCTATTAACAAAATCAAGTCTTTTAAATGTACTTGCTAATATTCGTAACATCCTTGTATCTCCTATCTCTAAATCTGGCTTGTTTGTAACCCTACAGTATATTTCATGAAATTTAGAACAGAAAGCTAACGGCTCTTCCATTAGTTGGGGAACAAGTGTTTCTAAGAATGAAGGATCAGTCATATCTAGGGTGGTTAGATCTATTAACATATCACTACGGTTGTCAGCCCATATCCCATTCTGCTGTATGAGTGGTAAATGCTTGCTGTTGTATGCTGGTAACCAGATCTTCAGTCTGGTCATCTAAGGTGTACTGAGTAACAAACTGCTCAAAAGGAATTATATTATCTAACATATGCAAGCCTGGATTATAAGGCTGAATAAGAGCTTTAAGTTTTTATTGCATACTTTTTATATGGGTCCTATGGTGCACTAGTCAGCACGAGGGAGTCTGTACACTCTCTCCAATAATCTGAGACCCTGTTGCATCTATCCTGGCACATGGTAGAAATAGTATTTTTACAATGTGTATTGTCCAGTTCTGTTGTGGTATTTACAGGAAACAATGGTAGTAGCTTGGATTTAACTTCTTCTAATGTATTTGTTGTTATAGTAGCATTTCTTTCTTTTTTTGGATGTTCAACTACATTCTCTTTCTGGCTGGATTTACTTTTGAGACAAACACCAATCCTTTCTTCTTTAGCATACACATGTATCTTTTTCTGATAAACAGGGGGCAATTCTAACCTTTCCAATGCTACTTGGTACTGTACAATAAGTTTAGCTAAATTACCATTATACTTTACTTTCTTATTCAACACAGACTTCTTAATTTTACAAAGAGCATCTTCAAATTGTTGCAACAAATCATTAAATAATTCTAATGCATTTATATTATCTTTACACACATATTCAATAGTACTATTATTTGCACATCTGTTAAAGGGACACTGAACCCAAATTTTTTCTTTCGTGACTCAGAGAGAGCATGACATTTTAAGCAACTTTCTAATTTACTCCTATTATCAAATTTTCTTCATTATCTTGGTATGTTTATTTGAAATGCAAGAATGTAAGTTTAGATGCTGGCCCATTTTTGGTGAACAACCTGGGTTGTTATTGCTGATTGGTGGATAAATTCATCCACAAATAAATAAAGTGCTGTCCAGAGTTCTGAAGAAAAAAAAGTTTAGATGCCTTCTTTTTCAAATAAAGATAGCAAGAGAACGAAGAAAAATTGCTAATAGGAGTAAATTAGAAAGTTGCTTAATATTGCATGCTCTATCTGAATCATGAAAGAAAAAGTTTGGGTTCAGTGTCCCTTTAATAACTTCCTGCTCACAAGGACCGGTCCAGAATTCTTGTTCTAAAACAGCCTTCCAGTGTGCTCACGTCTGAGTCCAGCCACAACTGTAGCTTGTACTGGGCTCCCCAATAGTTTGTCTTCTTAAAAAAAACAAAAAACTGGAATGCTAACCTGCCTGGCTTTGCCAATGTGTAAAAGCCCATTTTCTAATATTGGGTCAGTCACTAAAATCTGTCAGGCTTTTCCTTATAATCCATTTACCTTATTTAAAGAATGATACTTACACTAGTCTAATAAAAGGATGAATTTATTAAATGAAAAATCCATACATGAGTGGTGAGAGAAGTGTCTAACATACAAGGCTTTATCCTTCTCATCTATCTACACCATTGATTTTTAACCTTTTTTTTGCCGTGGCACACTTTTTTACATTAAAAAATCCTGTGGCACACCACCATCCCAAAATTTAAAAAAAAATCACACATTGTAGCCTAATACAGCATATATATATACACATACACACAAACACACACATACTGTATGTATTGTGCTGTTATGCCATGCCTCCTACAAACTACCCCTGCACTGGGAGTAAAAAACAAGCAAAGTTTAAAAAATATGTCACACTGTTGTCAGTCTGCCGTGGCACACCTGAGGATCTCTCACGGCACACTAGTGTGCCACGGCACACTGGTTGAAAAACACTGATCTACACTATAAACCAGTGATGTGTGGTGACTTCAGAGGCTGGTGAGGCAGTGGCTAGCAATCGGATACGCCTTCATTCTTTAGATATCCTTTGTTGAAGAAATAGCATTGCACATGGGCGAGCCAATCGCATGAGGTCTCTATATGGAGCCACCAATCAGTATCTACTGAGCATATTTAGATATGATTTAAACAAAGGATATCAGATTTTCTTCATTCGTTTGATATCCTTTGTTGAAAAGCATATCTAAATATGCTTAGTAGTTACTGAGCATATTTAGATATGCTTTTCAACAAAGGATATCAAAAGAATGAAGAAACTCAGATCTAAATATGCTCATTAGCTACTGAGCATATTTAGATATGATTTTCAACAAAGGATATCTGATTTTCTTCATTCTTTTGATATCCTTTGTTGAAAAGCATATCTAGATATGCTTAGTAGCTACTGAGTGTATTTTGATATGCTTTTCAACAAAGGATACCAAACAAATGAAGAAAATCAGATATCCTTTGTTGGAAAAAATATCTAAATATGCTCAGTAGCTAATGATTATATTTAGATCTGATTTTCAACAAAAATACCATAGCATAGCAACTTGCAAGTTTTGCTTAAAATTCAATTCTTCCCCATTGCAAGTGGGATAGATATTTTATGTGGATTTCTGATGCATTGTAATTCAAATCCCTCTTGTTATATACATTATATTTATGTCTACACTGGCAATATACACCTTCAAAACTATGTTTATATGGTCATGTTTTTAAATGATTCCTTCTTATGTGTGTAAGAATCTTAATAAAAATGTATTAAAAAAATAAAATAAAAATAATCAAGATATTGGGCACATATCAGCAACATCAACAGACAATAAGGTATAGATGAATGACTGGTATAACTATAGGCAATAGCTGGACGTATCTGCTGTACCAGGCAGCCAGTTTATTTTTGGATTAGGTTATTCAATCCATAAAAATCCCCCAACAAAGTATCGATTGACAGCCCTGGGAATGACAAATAACTAATGTGGATTTTTTTCTTCTTGGGGGACTCCTTGTTTTTTCACAAAGGATACTGTGTGCCTAGGTCAGCATCCAACGTTTGAGAAAAGGAATTGAGGAACTTATACTGTAGCATCCAGTTTGAGGATGAGGTGCCTGAGAACCTTCCTCTTATGGAATCCACAGAAGTACTTTGTATACAATTTCAGCCTTGGCATTTGCTGTTTCAAACAGCTGTGGATTCCATAAGAGGAAGGTTCTCAGGCACCTCATCCTCAAACTGGATGCTACAGTATAAATTCCTCACTTCCTTTTCTCAAATGTTGGATGCTGACCTAGGCACATAGTATCCTTTGTATCCTTTGTGAAAGAACATAGAGTCCCCCAACAAGAAAAAAAAATCCACATTAGTTATTTGTCATTCACAGAGCTGTCAAACAATACTTTGTTGGGGGATTTTTATGGATTGAATAACCTAATCCCAAAATAAACTGACTGGCACAGCAGATACGTCCAGCTATTGCCTCTAGTTATACCAGTCATTCATCTATACCTTATTGTCTGTTGATGTGGCTGATATATTCCTCTGTGCCCAATACCTTAATTTTTTAATTTTGTTTAAATACATTTTTATTAAGATTTTCACACACATAACATTAGGAATCATTCAAAAACATCACCAGATAAACATGCCATGGTTTTAAAGGTGTATATTGCCACTGTAGACATAAATATAATGTATATAACAAGAGGGATTTGAATTACAATGCATCAGAAATCCACATAAAATATCTATCCCAATTGCAATGGGGAGTAATTGAATTGTAGGTGCACAGAAAAAAAGGGAAGGGGGGAAAATCATATATTGTAAATAACAATCTAACAAG
The DNA here is from genome assembly GCF_027579735.1 of Bombina bombina. Taxonomy (NCBI): domain Eukaryota; kingdom Metazoa; phylum Chordata; class Amphibia; order Anura; family Bombinatoridae; genus Bombina; species Bombina bombina. The sequence goes on from NC_069500.1 coordinate 553,844,432, forward strand.
AGCCTACCTCTCCACTAAACCACAACTAGGTGTGCTATCTTGATTTTTAAGGTTTTCATCAAAGCTGGCTCTGATGATTAGCTGCCTGTCATAAAGGCTCATGTCATACTAAAACTAAATGTTTTCAAGAATCAGAAGATAAATTTAAAAAGCTGAAAAAGGGACTTAAAGTGAATACTGAAAACACTGGCATTGCAGATGATTGTGACAAAAAAATTGTCACAATCATCTGCAGACTGCACTGCCAGAAAGTCTCTCTAAAGTGCAGAACTAATGTTTTAAATGATAATGTGATCAGAAACATTGTGCTGTTCTGGTCATTGGGGGCACATGACGTGAGAGGGCCCCCACAGACCCCCCCTCCTCCCTCCAGTACAAAATGCCAAGGAGTATTTTTTTTTTTTAACAAGACTGATATTCACGCCATGCCAGAAGTCTGGGTTCACATTTTTTACCTCCACTTTTCTCTTGCCATGAGCTGGACTGGCCCTGGCCCCCCTCCGGCAGCAGTGGCTCTTTCACTATCAGACATACCTCCTTAAGTCCTTAGTCAGCGTCGCCTCGGCCCACCTGGCTGGCTCAGACTTCCTTAGCAGCTTGGTCCTCCTTAGCAGCTCGGCTCCTTCCTTCACGTGTGGCCACTGTCTGTCTGCTCAGAGTGTATAAAAAATGGACATAAAAATAATATATACTGTAGGCCCCTAATTTAATACTTTGCCCACGAATTAATGTATTTTTATCATTGAATGAATGCATTTATGAATGTGTAGATAATTGTAAAAGTATCAGGAATTTTTAGGAAGTTTTTTGAAAAAAATTTTAGGAAGTTTTTTTAGGATTTGTGAAAAATTTTTTTTTATAAATATGTATTTTGTATTAATGAAGAATGAGATTTTTTTTATAATATAGTCTAAGTTATCCTATGATGGATGGTTTATAATAAGAGATAGAAAGCAAAAGTATCCAGAAGAAAAAAGAATAATGGAAATATGTTTGAGAAAATGCTTGATCAAATATGGAGAAACTGAAAACATGTGTCACCTTTTCCCTCCACTGAATACACCTGTTGGAGGAAGTAGGAGCCTAACGAATCACCTGTAATAACAGGATATTTAAGGTGTGAGAGTGCAGGAAACAGTATCTTGAGAAAGACCCATAAGGGATGAAACGCGTAGAAAGGACTGACCTGCTATTTTGAAGTTATCCACAGATCTTCTAAAAAAAGACTCTGAACAGGAAGGATTACCACACTCTGCATACCTGGTGTACTAAAGAGCAGAGGATGACTTGGAAGAGTTCGTGAAGATATACTTGCGCAAGTATTAGTCACCACTGGAATCCGGAAACCGGGTGACGTCACTAATGGAGTTCGATAGCCGCAGTAAGTCGGAGTGTCCAGTAAGAATGACAGCTAACACAGCTAACACAGAGACACGGGAAGGAGGTAAGACAGCCTCATTGTGTTACCTAGGGATCGAGATTACATTTACCGCTTGTACGGACATACGCTAAAAGGTGAGAGAACCTTCCTAAACTACACAGAAATTGTAAACAGTGTCAGCTGAAAGCAGTTAACCCACTTTGGAGCACTTTATAAGACAATCAGCCCTGATATAACGGGTCATTGTTGGGAATTTCCTAAAGTTATAAACTTACATTTGTAATCAAAAGGATACATTACACTGGGAAATTATTCCATTTTTAAATCAAGCACAAGACATTATTGAACTTTGAGAAAATTGGATACTATTATTTGTACTAAGATTTTTTGAGGCATTTATGTGTTTAACATTGTGGTTTTTATTGCACAGTATATATGGAAGTGTGAGTGTTAAATGATCAACTATAGTTGGAAGTGAATGTGTGTTTTTTATTATATTACAGTTTTATATTATAGTTTCAAAATAAATTTTGGAAATATTAAAACGGCTGAAATAGCATTTTATTTTAAAAGGTTGATATATATAGAGTCTCATACATACCTACAATTCCTACCGCTCCAAGCGCCAACTATATATATTTGTTATATTTAATTTCCAAACTATCCAGGAAGGAGGTAGTTAATTTAGTTAGGCTGAGTAGGATAGATTTAGCGCTTCACCCAATTAACTGTTGACAAATTTATTCATAAGTTAAAATATTAAATGATAAGGTGATAGACACCACCTATAATATTACCCACAAATAACCCTCAAAACACCACCAAAGCTGCAATGCTACAAAAGTGCCACCCCCCTATATTCCTGGCCGATAGCAGGAATCATCGGCGGCAGGTGCCAGGGGTAACACGGAGTAACATATACCAGCAGCAATTGGGGTGAATAAAAGTAATAACTATTTCTTTAAAACTCCACAAACGCGTTTCGGCCGTAATGCAGCCTTTCTCAATGTGATAAAAGTAGAAAAAGTGACAAGCCGATTATCCGTTAAACGTTGCCTTATAACCCTAAAGAACCAATCTCTAAGTTGCAAAAGGACGCACCTCTACATTGGCCAATCAGTATCAATTGCTTACGTGTAGCACATCTTGTCAATAGTATGTGTTTTGGTTGGATGGAGTGTCAATGCCCATATCCTATCATGTCTTCTCACAACAGTACACTCCCCTCAAACGAAATACATCTGGAACATTAAACAGCTTATTTGACATACCGTGATTGTGTATATTATTCGATCTGGCATAAATTCATCACCATAACCATTAGATCGCATCTAAGCAGCACACCAAAAGACAGTTGCACAGATAAACGTTCCTCACTGCCTGTAAAAGCCATACATTGCGTCCAAAACATTAGGTGATGATACACTGTCTATAATCCTATCTTTTACCATCAGGGGATTTAAGCATAATATTGCGCTCCAGATACCAATTGCAAATTGAAAAACTTAAAGGGTTGGCATGTTAGAAAATAAATAAAATCATATATATGAGACATGCGCACGTCGAATATAATCCTTATAGACTGCTATAATGTCTTAAAAGTTAGTTTTGTGAGACTGCTTCACAGATCATTACCAAACCTTAATGACATATTTATAGTACATTCATTGATTGCAGCTAAAAAAAGGGGGCTCATGCCAATTCAATATATTGCAAGTTAAGGATGCAAATCCATATACAGAGACCAAATTTCCTACAAATTTTTGCATACACTTCACACATATCATTTTTAATAGCATGAAAGCCCATTTAGGGTGCACATCGCACATTAAGGGTTAAATAGATAGCTAATTATAAATGCACAAAGGTACAAGCCCCAGATCATGAAAATTAAGATCGTGGGCAGAGATCATCCAAGTGTGTGCATAGACCGTGGAAAACGCATCAAGTTTTATTACCCAACTATTGTGTTCCATAGACAAAAAGTCCTTATTGTAATAACTCAGTGGTTATAATATTTACACTAATTCATAGTTGGCATATTTGTATAAGTATTCCACTATACTGTCTTTAATTAGCAATTCTATAAATAAACCCAGAAATTATTATTTTCATTCATGCCATGGGGCATAACGGAATAAGGTCTGAAAATCCATCTGGCTTCTTTTTCTTTCATGTAATTAGCAAGAGTCCATGAGCTAGTGACGTATGGGATATACATTCCTACCAGGAGGGGCAAAGTTTCCCAAACCTCAAAATGCCTATAAATACACCCCTCACCACACCCACAATTCAGTTTTTACAAACTTTGCCTCCGATGGAGGTGGTGAAGTAAGTTTGTGCTAGATTCTACGTTGATATGCGCTCCGCAGCAAGTTGGAGCCCGGTTTTCCTCTCAGCGTGCAGTGAATGTCAGAGGGATGTGAGGAGAGTATTGCCTATTTGAATGCAGTGATCTCCTTCTACGGGGTCTATTTCATAGGTTCTCTGTTATCGGTCGTAGAGATTCATCTCTTACCTCCCTTTTCAGATCGACGATATACTCTTATATATACCATTACCTCTGCTGATTCTCGTTTCAGTACTGGTTTGGCTTTCTACAACATGTAGATGAGTGTCCTGGGGTAAGTAAATCTTATTTTCTGTGACACTCTAAGCTATGGTTGGGCACTTTGTTTATAAAGTTCTAAATATATGTATTCAAACATTTATTTGCCTTGACTCAGAATGTTCAACTTTCCTTATTTTTCAGACAGTCAGTTTCATATTTGGGATTATGCATTTGAATTATTCATTTTTTCTTACCTTCAAAAATTTGACTCTTTTTCCCTGTGGGCTGTTAGGCTCGCGGGGGCTGAAAATGCTTCATTTTATTGCGTCATTCTTGGCGCAGACTTTTTTGGCACAAAAATTCTTTTCCGTTTCCGGCGTCATACGTGTCGCCGGAAGTTGCGTCATTTTTTGACGTTATTTTGCGCCAAAAATGTCGGCGTTCCGGATGTGGCGTCATTTTTGGCGCCAAAAGCATTTAGGCGCCAAATAATGTGGGCGTCTTATTTGGCGCTAAAAAAATATGGGCGTCGCTTTTGTCTCCACATTATTTAAGTCTCATTTTTCATTGCTTCTGGTTGCTAGAAGCTTGTTCTTTGGCATTTTTTCCCATTCCTGAAACTGTCATTTAAGGAATTTGATCAATTTTGCTTTATATGTTGTTTTTTCTCTTACATATTGCAAGATGTCTCACGTTGCATCTGAGTCAGAAGATACTACAGGAAAATCGCTGTCTAGTGCTGGATCTACCAAAGCTAAGTGTATCTGCTGTAAACTTTTGGTAGCTATTCCTCCGGCTGTTGTTTGTATTAATTGTCATGACAAACTTGTTAATGCAGATAATATTTCCTTTAGTAAAGTACCATTGTCTGTTGCAGTTCCTTCAACATCTAAGGTGCAGAATGTTCCTGATAACATAAGAGATTTTGTTTCTGAATCCATCAAGAAGGCTATGTCTGTTATTTCTCCTTCTAGTAAACGTAAAAAATCTTTTAAAACTTCTCTCCCTACAGATGAATTTTTAAATGAACATCATCATTCTGATTCTGATGACTCTTCTGGTTCAGAGGATTCTGTTTCAGAGATTGATGCTGATAAATCTTCATATTTATTTAAAATGGAATTTATTCGTTCTTTACTTAAAGAAGTATTAATTGCTTTAGAAATAGAGGATTCTGGTCCTCTTGATACTAATTCTAAACGTTTAGATAAGGTATTTAAATCTCCTGTGGTTATTCCAGAAGTTTTTCCTGTTCCTAATGCTATTTCTGCAGTAATTTCCAAAGAATGGGATAAATTGGGTAATTCATTTACTCCTTCTAAACGTTTTAAGCAATTATATCCTGTACCGTCTGACAGGTTAGAATTTTGGGACAAAATCCCTAAAGTTGATGGGGCTATTTCTACCCTTGCTAAACGTACTACCATTCCTACGTCAGATGGTACTTCGTTTAAAGATCCTTTAGATAGGAAAATTGAATCCTTTATAAGAAAAGCTTATCTGTGTTCAGGTAATCTTCTTAGACCTGCTATATCATTGGCTGATGTTGCTGCAGCTTCAACTTTTTGGTTGGAAACTTTAGCGCAACAAGTAACAAATCATGATTCTCATGATATTATTATTCTTCTTCAGCATGCTAATAATTTTATCTGTGATGCCATTTTTGATATTATCAGAGTTGATGTCAGGTTTATGTCTCTAGCTATTTTAGCTAGAAGAGCTTTATGGCTTAAGACTTGGAATGCTGATATGGCTTCTAAATCAACTCTACTTTCTATTTCTTTCCAGGGTAACAAATTATTTGGTTCTCAGTTGGATTCTATTATTTCAACTGTTACTGGTGGGAAAGGAACTTTTTTACCACAGGATAAAAAATCTAAAGGTAAAAACAGGGCTAATAATCGTTTTCGTTCCTTTCGTTTCAACAAAGAACAAAAGCCTGATCCTTCATCCTCAGGAGCAGTTTCAGTTTGGAAACCATCTCCAGTCTGGAATAAATCCAAGCCTGCTAGAAAGGCAAAGCCTGCTTCTAAGTCCACATGAAGGTGCGGCCCTCATTCCAGCTCAGCTGGTAGGGGGCAGGTTACGTTTTTTCAAAGAAATTTGGATCAATTCTGTTCACAATCTTTGGATTCAGAACATTGTTTCAGAAGGGTACAGAATTGGTTTCAAGATGAGACCTCCTGCAAAGAGATTTTTTCTTTCCCGTGTCCCAGTAAATCCAGTGAAAGCTCAAGCATTTCTGAATTGTGTTTCAGATCTAGAGTTGGCTGGAGTAATTATGCCAGTTCCAGTTCCGGAACAGGGGATGGGGTTTTATTCAAATCTCTTCATTGTACCAAAGAAGGAGAATTCCTTCAGACCAGTTCTGGATCTAAAAATATTGAATCGTTATGTAAGGATACCAACGTTCAAGATGGTAACTGTAAGGACTATCTTGCCTTTTGTTCAGCAAGGGAATTATATGTCCACAATAGATTTACAGGATGCATATCTGCATATTCCGATTCATCCAGATCATTATCAGTTCCTGAGATTCTCTTTTCTGGACAAGCATTACCAGTTTGCGGCTCTACCGTTTGGCCTAGCTACAGCTCCAAGAATTTTTTCAAAGGTTCTCGGTGCCCTTCTGTCTGTAATCAGAGAACAGGGTATTGTGGTATTTCCTTATTTGGACGATATCTTGGTACTTGCTCAGTCTTTACATTTAGCAGAATCTCATACGAATCGACTTGTGTTGTTTCTTCAAGATCATGGTTGGAGGATCAATTTACCAAAAAGTTCTTTGATTCCTCAGACAAGGGTAACCTTTCTGGGTTTCCAGATAGATTCAGTGTCCATGACTCTGTCTTTAACAGACAAGAGACGTCTAAAATTGATTGCAGCTTGTCGAAACCTTCAGTCACAATCATTCCCTTCGGTAGCCTTATGCATGGAAATTCTAGGTCTTATGACTGCTGCATCGGACGCGATCCCCTTTGCTCGTTTTCACATGCGACCTCTTCAGCTCTGTATGCTGAATCAATGGTGCAAGGATTACACAAAGATATCTCAATTAATATCTTTAAAACCGATTGTTCGACACTCTCTAACGTGGTGGACAGATCACCATCGTTTAATTCAGGGGGCTTCTTTTGTGCTTCCGACCTGGACTGTAATTTCAACAGATGCAAGTCTCACAGTTTGGGGAGCTGTGTGGGGATCTCTGACGGCACAAGGAGTTTGGGAATCTCAGGAGGTGAGATTACCGATCAATATTTTGGAACTCCGTGCAATTTTCAGAGCTCTTCAGTTTTGGCCTCTTCTGAAGAGAGAATCGTTCATTTGTTTTCAGACAGACAATGTCACAACTGTGGCATACATCAATCATCAAGGAGGGACTCACAGTCCTCTGGCTATGAAAGAAGTATCTCGAATTTTGGTTTGGGCGGAATCCAGCTCCTGTCTAATCTCTGCGGTTCATATCCCAGGTATAGACAATTGGGAAGCGGATTATCTCAGTCGCCAAACGTTGCATCCGGGCGAATGGTCTCTTCACCCAGAGGTATTTCTTCAGATTGTTCAAATGTGGGAACTTCCAGAAATAGATCTGATGGCGTCTCATCTAAACAAGAAACTTCCCAGGTATCTGTCCAGATCCCGGGATCCTCAGGCGGAGGCAGTGGATGCATTATCACTTCCTTGGAAGTATCATCCTGCCTATATCTTTCCGCCTCTAGTTCTTCTTCCAAGAGTAATCTCCAAGATTCTGAAGGAATGCTCGTTTGTTCTGCTGGTAGCTCCGGCATGGCCTCACAGGTTTTGGTATGCGGATCTTGTCCGGATGGCCTCTTGCCAACCGTGGACTCTTCCGTTAAGACCAGACCTTCTGTCTCAAGGTCCTTTTTTCCATCAGGATCTGAAATCCTTAAATTTAAAGGTATGGAGATTGAACGCTTGATTCTTGGTCAAAGAGGTTTCTCTGACTCTGTGATTAATACTATGTTACAGGCTCGTAAATCTGTATCTAGAGAGATATATTATAGAGTCTGGAAGACTTATATTTCTTGGTGTCTTTCTCATCTTTTTTCTTGGCATTCTTTTAGAATACCGAGAATATTACAGTTTCTTCAGGATGGTTTAGATAAGGGTTTGTCCGCAAGTTCCTTGAAAGGACAAATCTCTGCTCTTTCTGTTCTTTTTCACAGAAAGATTGCTATTCTTCCTGATATTCATTGTTTTGTACAAGCTTTGGTTCGTATAAAGCCTGTCATTAAGTCAATTTCTCCTCCTTGGAGTTTGAATTTGGTTCTGGGGGCTCTTCAAGCTCCTCCATTTGAACCTATGCATTCATTGGACATTAAATTACTTTCTTGGAAAGTTTTGTTCCTTTTGGCCATCTCTTCTGCCAGAAGAGTTTCTGAATTATCTGCTCTTTCTTGTGAGTCTCCTTTTCTGATTTTTCATCAGGATAAGGCGGTGTTGCGAACTTCTTTTGAATTTTTACCTAAAGTTGTGAATTCCAACAACATTAGTAGAGAAATTGTGGTTCCTTCATTATGTCCTAATCCTAAGAATTCTAAGGAGAAATCGTTGCATTCTTTGGATGTTGTTAGAGCTTTGAAATATTATGTTGAAGCTACTAAATCTTTCCGAAAGACTTCTAGTCTATTTGTTATCTTTTCCGGTTCTAGAAAAGGCCAGAAAGCTTCTGCCATTTCTTTGGCATCTTGGTTGAAATCTTTAATTCATCTTGCCTATGTTGAGTCGGGTAAAACTCCGCCTCAGAGGATTACAGCTCATTCTACTAGGTCAGTTTCTACTTCCTGGGCGTTTAGGAATGAAGCTTCGGTTGATCAGATTTGCAAAGCAGCAACTTGGTCCTCTTTGCATACTTTTACTAAATTCTACCATTTTGATGTATTTTCTTCTTCTGAAGCAGTTTTTGGTAGAAAAGTACTTCAGGCAGCGGTTTCAGTTTGAATCTTCTGCTTATGTTTTTCATTAAACTTTATTTTGGGTGTGGATTATTTTCAGCAGGAATTGGCTGTCTTTATTTTATCCCTCCCTCTCTAGTGACTCTTGTGTGGAAAGATCCACATCTTGGGTAATCATTATCCCATACGTCACTAGCTCATGGACTCTTGCTAATTACATGAAAGAAAACATAATTTATGTAAGAACTTACCTGATAAATTCATTTCTTTCATATTAGCAAGAGTCCATGAGGCCCGCCCTTTTTTTGTGGTGGTTATGATTTTGTATAAAGCACAATTATTCCAATTCCTTATTTTATATGCTTTCGCACTTTTTTATCACCCCACTTCTTGGCTATTCGTTAAACTGAATTGTGGGTGTGGTGAGGGGTGTATTTATAGGCATTTTGAGGTTTGGGAAACTTTGCCCCTCCTGGTAGGAATGTATATCCCATACGTCACTAGCTCATGGACTCTTGCTAATATGAAAGAAATGAATTTATCAGGTAAGTTCTTACATAAATTATGTTTTTGAGTAAAGCCTGTTCAGTCTCACCCCTCCTAATCCCAGGTTTAAGAATCTCCAATCCCCAGCATTTAAAAGTCTTTGTGTTGCCATTGTGATTTTGTAAAAAATGTCTGGCTACACTGGTTAATTTCTTGCCTCTTTCCAAAGTTTTTTTGGCTGATCTGATGTTACTTAAATGCTCAGTCATTCTCGTACCAAGACATCTGGTCGTCATTCCTACATAGATTAGGTCACATCCACGTGACACACAGTATATAAAATTTGTACTTTTGCAGTTGATATCGTTGTAGATCGTCCACTTTTTACGAAATCTATCAACTATAAATTTCTTTTTGATCATATGTGGACATATATTACAACACCCACATGCAATTAACCCTTTATATAATGGGATTTTCTTCGCATTTCTGTTAAAGTGACTGGCTGTCAGGCAGTCACTTAAGTTATTAGCCCTTCTGTATGTAAACAATGTTTTTTTCAGGAATGACAGTTTCTAATAATTTGTCAACTTTCAAAATATGCCAGTGTTTCTGGACAATGCTGGAAATGGATTGGCTCTGATTTGTCTATGTAGATATAAACCTGAGGGGGTTTCTAGAGTCTTTATTTCTAGGCTTCAGAAGTTCAGATCTATCCTTTCTTAAGGCTTTATTATATGCTTTAGCTAAAGCTTTCTTGGTATAGCCTCTCTGTAGCAATCTTGTTCTTAGGTCTTTTGCAGCATTATTAAAAGATTCCACTGTTGAGCAATTTCTACGAATTCTAAGGTATTCACCTATGGGTAAGCTATTAATCGTGTTTGGATGATGATAACTATCAGTACATAAGATGTTATTAGTGGATGTTGGCTTTCTATATGTATCTGTTTCCACAAGATTTTCACCCTTTCTGATAGTAATATCCAAAAATTCCACTTTATGCTAATCACTATGCAGGGTGAGAAATAAATCTAAAGGATTCATATTTAAGGTGGAAATAAATTCAGACAAGAGTTCCGTTGTGCCCTCCCATACAAAAAATATGTGATCTATATACCTGGACCAGTGGGTGATATGTTATGTAAACCGATTCATAGTGTCATGAAACACTACAGTTTCTTCCCACCAGCCCAGGTATATATTTGCATAGGTAGGGGCGCAAGATGTCCCCATCGCTGTTCCACATGTTTGCAGATAAAACTTATCGTCAAACACAAAATAATTATGTCCTAATACAAATTCCAATAGCTCTATCAGGAATTCTTTTGTTTCATTGGACATAGACTAATTTTTCAACAAAAAATATGATACTGCCTTGCATCCCCATTTAGTGTCAATTCTGGTATAGAGTGACTCAACGTCACAAGTTACTAAAATGGAGTTGGAAGTTAATGCAATTTGATCAATTTTATTGAGTATGTGCATTGTGTCTCTGGTGTATGACGAAAGGGACTCTACAACATATCGAAGTCTGGCGTCAATATATTTGCTAGCCTTTTCTGTTAACGATCCTATGCCCGATACTATGGTCTTCCCGGGGGGGGGCATAGTAGATCTTTATGTACTTTAGGAAGCAAATATAAAGTCGCCACCTTCGGTTGCTTAGTTTCTAAAAAAGCTGAACTCTTTGTTATCAATAATGCCATCAGATAGTGCTGAACTTATGAGTTTGTTATATTGCCTAAGAAAATCCTCTGAAGGGTTACCAAAGAGATTCTTATAGTTTTTGTTGTTATTAAGTTGTCTTTTAGCTTCTTCTATATACATGTGAGTGGGCCACAGGACTATATTACCACCTTTGTCACTTTGTTTAATTTGGATATCTGTCCATTGTGTTAATTCTTTAAGCGCTTGTTTCTCTTCAAATGTTAAATTATCAACACAAGACTCCATATTTTCAGGGAGACATAAGATATCTTTACACACTAAACCCAAAAAGGATATTGCGTTATAAGAGGTGTTACTAGGTGGTACAAACTGTGATTTGGACTTGAGTATCTTTCTCCAATCAGTGTCCACTTGTATGACCTGTGTATTTTCCACATTAGACTCTTCTAATAATGAAATTAAATCATTAATAGCAGTCATATCTGCTTTGTCTAGTAATTCATTATCATTATTCCTAGAGAAATATTTCTTTAGCAATATTTTGTGTACAAATAGATATTACTTTTATTCACCCCAATTGCTGCTGGTATATGTTACTCTTGTTACCCCTGGCACCTGACTCAGATGATTCCTGCTATCGGCCAGGAATACAGGGGGGTGGCACTTTTGTAGCGTTGCAGCTTTGGTGGTGTTTTGAGGGTTATTTATGTGTTGTGGGTAATATTATAGGTGGTGTCTATCACCTTATCATTTCATATTTTAACATATGAATAAAAAATAATATTTTTTTAATTATCTATCACTTACTAGCAGTGCCTACACGCTGTTACAATACAGCACAAAACCAATGATAGGTGTAAGAGAGCTTATTAATCCCCTCTTTGTCCTCCTTCTCTCCCTTTCCCTATTTTCAGAATACTGGCTGTGCAATGTAAATATTCTCTCTGAAGTTGTGGTCACAAGTCTGCCACAGGTGTCGCTGGGAAGTTCCTTAGCCTCCACCTGTTGGACTTAGGAAGATGTACTCCCTCAGTATATACTCTACTGTTAGTTACAGTAATAGATGGACATTCTACTGCATTCTCAGGAGTCATATCTGGGTAAAATCAGTGGATTGGGCATAACTTTTTTTTTTTTTTTTTTAATTGAGGCAATTATTGCATAGATACAACTCAAAAAATTAAAAAACAACAACCGGGATGGTTCAAGAAGAGAAAATCAAAACAAAAATAAACATTCAAGCAGTAAACTTGCTTCATAATCAACTTAAAATTAGCATGTAGTAAATAAGTCTCTTGTTTTCCATTGTATTCTTGAATTCTTATACAGATTCTTCCTCTAGGCTGATTATTGCCTGAGCAGCATAACTATAACAGCTAGGAACAGGGAGGGAGGGGGGAGGGAAGAGAAGGAGAAAAAAAATAAAAAAAATAAAAATAAAATAAAAAAAATAAAAGGTGGAGGGGAGGAGAGTAAAGAAAAAGAAGAGGGATGGGGGAAACTGAGTATTACCAATGATCTAATAAAACTATTTCTGAATGTCTAAAAGGGTAAATTAGTTGATCTATATCCTCTGGGGGAAAGATCTTAATAAATGTAGACCATTTTTTTTAAAAAAAGAGTCACCTCCCTTTCAGAGGTTAAAGTTGTGTCCATCTGTTCAATAATGCATTGTTTTTTCATATAGTTTTTAATTTCTTGTATGCTAGGGACCGAGGAGTCTCTCCATTTCTTAAAAATTCAATTTCTTGCTGCCAGAATTGCCATATTCCCTAGCTTTTTTATGTTCAGGAATTATAGGGGATTCTATGAGGAAAACAGACTCTGCCAGTGAGAGAGAGAAAGCGGGTAACTTCAGTACCTTGATCAACCAGAATTCTATTTTCCGCCATAATTGTTTTATCTGGGGGCATGCCCATATCATGTGAACTATATCAGCTGCCGGGTATGCACATTTAGGGCATGTATTAAATTTACGATTATGACATTTAAACCCCTTTAATGGGGTATAATAAGATCTATAAAGTAATTTAATATGTGATTTTCTCCAGCTTGCAGATAGTGTGGTCTGCGCTATTATGGCTATAGATTTTTCCACCTGATCTACCTCAATGTCTAATTCTGGAGATAGAAGGTTCCACTTTTGCGTTATCTGATGTAGATTAGAATCTCCATGTTGACTAGTCGCCAAATCATACCAGACTGAGATGGAGGATAAATCATTTTTGACAAGGATAGGCCAGTTATCTAGCTTCCCCCAGGACCAAGACCAACCAAATTTCTCAGTGAGTGAGAAAAGATAGTGTCTGGCCTGGAGGTAAGCAAAAAAATCTTTATTACTTAGATAAAATTCCTGTTTCAGCCTATCAAAGGTTTTTGCAGATAGGGTGTCTTGATCTATAAATTGAGTCATGAAAGTTAAACCCTTCTCATGCCAGACCTGAAATATTTGAGGTTGGGTACCTTCTTGAAATTCTGGATTAGTCCTTGGAATTTTGGAATAGTGAAATCAATACCTAGTTTATGCCCAAGTTTTTTCCAGGCCTGTATTATCATGTATACCGAGCTGAGACGCTTCACTTCCTTCGGAATTAGGTGGGCCAGACAATGAATTAAGGCTATAGTATTATAAGGATATATAATATTCCTTTCAAGTTTATTATTAGCGAAATAGTCTTTATTCAGAATCCAGTCTATCACGATACGTGAAAGGAAAACCAAGCTATATTTACTAAGGTCAGGGAGAGCCATTCCCCCATATCTTTTGGGAAGGTAAAGTTTATTTAAAGAGATTCGAGGTCTTTTGCACTTCCAAATGAAATATCGGAGGGCCCTGTTCAGGCTTTTGTAAGGGGTAAAGAATTTTTGGAAGGAGAAACATTTTAAATAAGGCAATACGTCCTGATAGAGAAAGTGTTTTGCCAACTACTCATGTACTCTTTTATTCTAACTAAAATGGGAGAGATATTGAGACTATACCATTCTTGTGGGTTAATTGAAATGTTAATTCCTAAATACTTAAAGGGACACTGTACCCAAATTTTTTCTTTTGTGATTCAGATAGAGCATGACATTTTAAGCAACTTTCTAATTTATTCCTATTATCAAATGTTCTTTATTCTCTTGGTATCTTTATTTGAAATGCAAGAATGTAAGTTTAGATGCCGGCCCATTTTTGGTGAACAACCTAGGTTGTTCTTGCTGATTGGTGGATAAATTCATCCACCAATGAAAAACTGCTGTCCAGAGTTCTGAACCAAGAAAAAAAGCTTAGATGCCTTATTTTTCATATAAAGATAGCAAGAGAAAGAAGAAACATTGATAATAGGAGTAAATTAGAAAGTTGCTTAAAATTGCATGCTCTATCTGAATCATGAAAGAAAAATTTTGGGTTCAGTGTCCCTTTAAAATGAGTCAGAACTTCCTTAAAAGGTATCACAGAAAGAGAAGTCTCATTTTTTCTGATCCACATTAGCTCTGACTTAGAGATATTTATCTTGTAGCCTGTAAAAGTTCCAAAAGAATTAGTGATCGAGAGTAGTCTTGGAATATTAGTTCTTGTATCGGACATATAGATTAATACATCATCCGCATATATAGAGCAATTTTTTGTTCTAAGGAGCCGATTTTTATCCCCTGTAGTGACTGCCGGATCTTAAGAGCTAAAGACTCCATCGCTAGGTCAAATAAGAGAGGTGATAGTGGGCAACCTTGTCTTGTGCCTCTCTGAAGGTTAATTAGATTAGATTCTAATTTATTAATAGTCAGTTTTGTTGAATAATTTATGCAGAGGTTATTAATAAAGGAAATGAAATTATCTTTAAAGCCAAAGTGAGACAGAGAAGTCAAAATATGCTGATGATACACTGAGTCAAACGCTTTTTCTGTGTCAAGCGCAACAATTGCTATATCTGTCTGATCTTGAGAGGTACCTTCATGAGAGTTATAGAAGTAATCGAGAACTAAAAATAGTTCTCTGACCTTAGCTGCTAAGTTGCGCCTGGACAAAAATCCCGCCTGGTCCTTATTAATAAGAATCTTGTTGAAGTCTTTCAGCTAGAATTGATGATAATAATTTATAATCGGAGTTAAGTAGTGCAATTTGCCGATAGGACTCTTTTTTCAAAGGATCTTTCCCCGGCTTCAAAATTAGTGATGTAGTAGATGCAGCAAAAGTCGAAGTAATAGGTTTACTTTCTATATAAAAATGATTAAAATTTTTTTTTAAATGAGGAGTAATAACCGGAGCTAGAATCTTATAGAACTCATTGGGAAGAGAGTCCGGACCAGGGGCTTTGTCCAGGCTCAACTCTTTAATTGCATGAATGATCTCTTGATCAGAAATAGGGGCATTAATTTTGATTACTGCTTCGTCGTTCAGAAGTGGGTGATCGAGCCCTCTCCAAAAAAATTCTGATGCTTCTGCATCTGATTTCCTTAAAGAATAAAGATCCCTATAATAAACAAAAAAAGCATAAAGAATGTCTTTTGGATTTTGAAGTAAGATACCTTGTTCCAAAAGCGAATTGATAGAAGAACTCCCCTGTACATTCTTAACTAAATTTGCCAGCAGTTTCCCTGCCTTACCACCTTGTCTGTAGAATTTAGCTCTGGTTTTAAAATCAGCTTGAACTGAAGTATGCATTAGGAAGGTGTCTCTCTCTCTCTCTTAGCTGAGGTGTATCTCCTCCAATTTGCAGATGTAGGTTGGGCTAGATACTTGTTATAAGTATTGGTAAGTGATCTCAGTACTTTATTTTCTCTAAGAACAGCTTTCCATTTAAAGTCAACCATATATACAATAATGTCCCCTCTTATTACCACCTTACCTGCTTCCCATAATAGACTTGGATCATTAACTGTACCAATATTTAAAGAAAAAAATCAGTCATTCTAGCGATTAGCCAATTTTTATATTTTAAATTTTTCATTAAAAATTTAGGGGAAAAAAAACGGTGTGAGGTATGTAGTTTAATATTTAGTGGGATATCTAGTATGATTGGGGCATGATCTGAGATGGTAACTTGTGTAATTTCAGTTGTAGTACCAATTTTTAATAAATTCTCGCTAACTAGGAATAAGTCAATTCTGGACAAAGACTTCACATTTCTAGCCTTACATGTGAACTCTCTTTGATCTGGGTTCTGAATCCTCCAGATATCTTTAAGAGCCAGGTTCCTGAACAAAGTTTTGAACATTTTACCTTCCAATTTATCTCTCTTGGACATACCAGTGATATGTACTTGTCTGAACCTGTCGAGGGGAATCTGTGGGGCCATATTGAAATCCCCTGCTACAATAATGTTACCTTCACCTAATTGTAAAATTTTAAATTGTAAAAATTCCCAGAAACTTGTCTCAAATTTATTAGGAGCATAGAGATTACAAAGCGTAAATACAGAGTTAGCCAATTTAATTTTTAGAATCAGAATTCTGCTTTCTGGGTCCAAAAATTCGAATAATACTTCATATAAAATATTCTTCCCTAATAAAATAGCCACCCCTCTTTTCCTACCTATGCTTGGTGTGAAGAACACCTCCTTAACCCAAGAGAATCTCAACTTTAAAGATTCTTCTGCGTTCTAATGTGTCTCCTGGATAAAGGCGATATCCGAGTTAAGCTTCCTCAGTTGTGAAATTATCATTTTACACTTTTTTGGAGTTGAGATGCCTCCGACATTCCAAGAGGATAAAATCAATTTTTTTACTTTAGTCGTCATTCAACCCAAATAAAGGGATTAACAAACAAAGAAGAGGAGAAGAAGAAAATAGGAGAAGGAAGGGGAGAGAAAAAAAGGGGGGAAACCTCGCCCCTCTGTCCTTATCCCCCTGCCTCTATTCATCAATAAAGCCTGAAAAAAAAGCAATAGGTACATAGAACTACCATACATTAGCGGCAGCATCATCCAAAGTGGAAACATATCATCACAAAAATTAACATCTTACTTCGAATTACTTAACACATTTTTCAGAATAAAATTTTTCTGCCTCAGAGGCAGTATCAAAAAAATATATATGACCCTGGACTTCTACCTTAAGCCTAGCTGGATAGACAACTGTAGCAAAGAATCCTTCTTTAATCAACCTGCCACAGATTGGGGAGAGCTCCCTACAGGATAGGTACATTTTTGCGAGATGATTGCATGACCCTGGCTTTGTCCTGATAGCTTAAATATCTCACTATTATGAGTCTAGGTCTAGATTTATCACCAGTTGATAGAGGAGACCTCCCCAATCTGTGAGCCCTCTCTACAGCTAGGGGTAAAAATTCTTGGGAAATATTTAAAAGCTGAGGAAGAGTCTCAGCTGCAAATTTCAATAAATCTGTATGATGCAGAGTTTCAGGAACCCAAATTATTCTGACATTATTTCTTCTGGATCGGTTTTCTAAATCCTCAATCTTGTTCTGTAATTCTCTCAGGGTGAGGGAGTGTGCCTGTAATTTAGTGTCATGTGTAACTGTAAGATCTTCAAGGTCAGACACTCTTTGTTCAGCCTCTTGAATCCTAGTCGAAAACTGCTTAACCTCCATAGAGAGTGTGTGTAGATCTTGTTTTATCTCTAATCTAAGAGAGTCGAATTTCGGGTTCAGAGCTTCTATGATATTATTGACTAATGTCTGTGAATTGGTGGCATCATTGGGCCTTGCAGCAGTGCCAGGTTCAGGGTGTAGTTCAACCAAAGTTTCAGCTACTGTTTTATTCCTCCTGTCCCTGGGTCTCGAAGCCATGGCTGGTGGAGTTGTTTTATAGTGAGTCGGTGAGTTTAAAAATGTATCCATAAGTAAAATAAGAAATAAAAAAAATTATCTAGGTGCTTAATTTGTGACTGGAGAGAGAATAAGAGGAAAAAAAGGGGGAGGGAGAGAAGTGAAGGAGTGGGAGAATCAAGTGAGGAAGTGCCTAATCAGATTCAGTGATAGGAGGGTGTTTAAGACCACCAGAGATTCTCAGTCCAAGAGGATAGGAGATTACCTCTATGTCAATTGATGCCCACCGTGAAGTCCCTGGTCTGCTAGTTTAGATCTGACGCAACTATTTCTATCTAACCCTGCTATCAAGGAAACTCCTTACAGAATAATGCTTTATAAGGCTGATATATTACAAAGCCTGTTTAAAACTACTAATTCCAGAACTTCCTGGGTGGTGTCACTTCAGCCTTAATTCTAAAAAACTAAGTTTTTAGTTAGATGGACTCTGTAGTTCTTATTTAAGATCAAAATTCAATTCAAACTTGATCTGATATGAGACCCAATTTTCAATTAGTTACACTCTTCAAGAATCATTTCATAACTGGGCTAAATGACTCAATTCAGAAGGATGCCTAAGGGAAAATGTATACAAAGGTACCAAAGCCCCCTTCTGTGGAACAAAGTATTACACCCAGAGGGATCAGTGAAATTCAACCCAGATTCAGACCAATCTAAATTGTTCAGCTAAATACAGAGCCTAAAAATATAAACAGATATAACCCCTTTTTTGATTCAAAGGGTTTGCAAATCAGGAGAGTCCACAAAGTTCACCCTCAGTTTCTATGCGCCCAATTCCTATATGCCTAAAAAAGAGAGAAAAAGGGTGTTCTTTTGCATAGAAACACAAGAAAAATGTCCAGCAAATTATATTCAAGCTTATATACTGCTTATATGACCACCTTCCATATGACAACCTAAAAAAAAGAAAATGAAAACAAACATTTAAGTTAGGCTAAGGAAAAAGAAAATAGGGGAGTCCAGAGGTTAAATATGCCTTCTGGTGCCTGCATAAAGCTGTATGGCTAATAATTAGAAAGGGGATAATGGAGTGATAGTCAATTACACACAGGGTTTTAAGCTCATCTCTCTGTGCCGGAAAACTCTTCAGAGTTCCCCCTTCAGCCCTCTTAGCAGCACAAATTCCTTTAACCGACTACCCTGGACTGAATCTCAAGGCTTATCCAGCTCTCAGTCTCTAATCTGCAGAATCTTGTGAAGGAGCCGTAAATGCCCCACCATAGGTAAAGAGTGCCGGGGCCTTGAATCGAGTTGCCAATCAAACCATATAGCAGTTCTTAAAGCACAAAATTCTTTATTCAGCACTCAAATATCGCAAAATCTCTTTTTCTCTCTCCTTTTCTTTTTTTTTTAATTTTTCCCCTTTTACCTTACAGTAACTTCAAACTTGATGGTCGTGACAGGGGGCACGTGCAGCCGTCCCAACTCACCCAGCCGATACCATCTCAGTTGCAAAGCCAGTTGCTCCCCATCTGTAGCCTCGGCGATGTATAAACAAGCGAAGCCGGGAACAGCTGACAACGTGACGATGGATGAAGTAATAATCCAGTGCTCTCAGCCTTGAGCTACAAACAAAGCAGCCGTTGCGGGTAGGTGGATAGAGACTGTGTCTCGCCAGCACTTCTTACTTCCTCCTGTTAAAGCTGTCTACCCCCCAAACGTAGCAGCGGTGGAAGGGGGGGGACTGCTTCCAGTATCCTATAGCCTAGAAGATTTCTAGCTTTCTCTGGCTATCTACCCCCCCCTCACGCAGCACCGGTGGGAGGGGGGGACTGCCGCAATTGGTCTTCACTCCTTGGGTGGCTTCTACACGGGATGTCCTACGTGGAGCCCAGCACACCGTGTGTTATAGTGTAGCGCAAGCTGCAAATAGCGCTGTGGGAGTCCCTCAAGGCACAAACAGAGCCAGCTGCAGTATCTTTCCCTCGGCTGTTGGGGTTCCTGGCACGTAAGCTACCGCCAATGGATTGCCTGCAGGGAGCAGAGCTTGTGCTGCACAGCCTGTACACAAGCTCCTCCTCCGGAACTCCTCCCAGACATCCTCAGCTGGGCATACCTTTGGTAAGCACCTTTACTCTTACACAGCCCTCAGGCTATCAAAGGTACATATATGTACAGCATAGCAAATTGCAACAAGATAGGAACATTTCTAAGCCTTATATTATCTGCTTCTCGCTACATCTCTTTGATATGCAGGAAGCTTTGGATAGCACTTGACAGGTTCCGTACATCAGGACAGAGTTTCTTCCCGCATTATTGTGTTTTCTTGCCATTTTTGGCAGTGGCCATGGAATTCTTCTCTGAGCCCCCTTTTCCTGTAATAGATCCAGAAGAGGTATGTTAATTTAGGAGCCTGGGGTGTTGTGGCTATGCACCAGCATTGTGGGATTTTAGCCCGAGATGCTGTGTTAACATTTCTGCTACTACATACTGCATAACTGTCTATCAGTGTGAGGGATAAATTGCTTTGATACATTGTGGTGCAATTGCTGATAGTACCACATAGCATAGGAAAAATGGACTAACACATCTGCAATATTTCTGGTGATAACGTTCAGGATTTGGCTTATTACCAGTCTGTCATCCAATTTTTGTAATCATTGTGAATTACTTTTTGGTGCTCCTGCAATTTCTGTATAGAATGCCAGTACCTTTATTTGCAGTTTCTTTGTACTGCTCATTTTTCTGTCTCAGTGAGAAATGTATTTTTTTTTAATGCGACTACCTATTGCTAACTACGTCACAGTGACTTATTATTAATGTTTCTAATACACAATTTACTGTATTTATTATAAGGTTCTGTAACGGTCTTCATGCTTTTGCATATTGTCATAAGGTCAGTGCAGTGACTTGCTACTGTTTGTTTTAAATTCTACTTATTTTTCTATAAGCAGTATGAATTACTGTATCTGTACATATTGCTATATTCATCATCTGGGCGCTTTGTTGCTTTTCCTTCTGCTAATTGATTTGTGTTTAAAGGGACATTCCAACCAAGATTGGGATCCACAAGGATGCATTTTTGTAATATACATGTATTAGTAAAAATGCTTCTAATAAAAGCTATAGCTGTTTTAAACGGGTATTTAAGTATGCGCCGTGCACCAGCATTTCAAACACACCAATTGCTCAGAGAGCCTAAGGTGCTTGTACCATCTGGTAATGACTCAGTTTGTTAATTGCTGACATGATACAAGTCCCAGTGATGATCTGAGCAGCTGCAGTATATAAAATGCTGGTGCACGATTAGTCACTGGGACTTCTGGAAGGCGGCCAACTGGATGAGAGCCGTGTGAGGAGCTCCGTAGTATTGCGAAGCAGTGTCCCGCTTCTTAGTACGTCCGGACCATCCCCACGCTAAACTCCTTGCTGGATCGCGGCCTTGCAATTGTTGAAGGCGTGATCAAAGCTAGTATGATTACAGCTGGCTACAGTGTGCAAGATCCAGCGACCGCATCATAGCCACCTGAGCTCAAGGGAAATTATGGTGCAGAATGGCACTGGAATGAAACATCGTACTCCAGCGTCTGCCTTATTCAGAATGCAGAGAGATTGAAAGTAACTTCTGGATCAGTCTGGCTTCATCACTGCAGAAACCTGGAGCTTGGAATTGAACAAGCCAGATCGTAGGGAGAGACTGAATACTCAACAAAAACGGTAAAATGTACCTTTCCCTATGACAGTGAGGCAGATGAACATTGCAAGAGGTATAAAGTGACAGCTTTGGTGAAAATATCAAGTGGTTTCTAATTAGCGTGTGGGGAGTGTAACTAATTGGAACGCCATTAAAAGAATTTTATCATAAGTGTAAACCTAATGCAGTATTCTAGCCACAATATCTTACCTCACAGTTTCTGTATGTGCAATTTGTGGTATTCATATATTTAAGAGCAGCCCTTAAAGCACAGATCAGATTATCTGTAATAAATGAGATGGGGTAAACAAATAGAGACACGACACAACTGAACGATAAATAGCAGGGATTGTGCAGGAATCTAAAGCAATACTTGTAGATGCTCACCTGGAACAAAAAAAAAGTCTTTCATTTGGGATATGAAGGCATAAAAAGCCCACAGTTTTATTATCATCTCCAATTTTGGATTGATAAGAAATCTTGCCGGGATAACTGCAGCTGCCTATTCTTTTGTCCAGTATCCATACTTTCCATGGCTAAATCTAAAAATTAAGTATTGTTACTGAATGATCTATAGGCACATAATTACTGCAAATTAACCTAAACATAACAGATATGATAAGAGCATTGGTTTATTGGGTTCTGGCGAAATCCTCTACATATTGAGAATATCTTTGTATTCCTAATTTAGAGCTGGAGTCAAGTACCTCCCCTGGGATAAATAATACTTGAATGAGCTAACCAATGAATGCTTCACTGCCTGTAAGTAACAGACAACACTATTGGTCTTCCCTGTAATTCCTTGAACCAATAGCGTTACTCGTCACATACTACCTCCTGGCCAATCAATGAGAATGGGAGGAATTCCATAAGAGGTAAATAGGATCCTCTGTCAGCCCCGCGTACCCCTCTGAGGAAGCGATAGTGAAACGCTACTGCGCTAGGTGGAGTTAATTTCTTATTTTAAATTGCTCAACATTGGTTATATAATTTTTTATAATAGCTCGGATTTACAATCTATCTAATTTGTGGTCCTGAGGCTTCAGCCTAGGGATACTCATATATTGCTTATCTTACTAACGTTTACTCTGGGTATGCAAATTGTGCTACCATCAGTATATCTAGACTTTTATAATTACCCTTTGCTTATAATTTAACGGCTTGCAAAAAGTGCTGCCAAACTATTTTGTTAGTGACTAGCGGTGTGTAACTTTGTAATACAGCTGGTATGCAAATTGTGCTTCCAGATATACAGATGTTATTCAGTACCCCTTAGTACACATATTAATCGTAATCCTGATTCAGGCAAAGGCATTTTCCCTAAGCTAAAATATTTGGAGAGTAACCAACTGGGGCAAGTGTACTTACCTTTAGAGTAAATATACTTATACCTGGTGACCCACAATAGGCTAGAAATCTTTACAACAATAAGGCAATAACCTTAATGATAATTATGTCCAAAAGGATGATACAATGAGATATTATATAGGTATTGCTGACTTCTGACACGACTGATTTAGCCTTAATATAGAAATTAATTTATTAGACCATTACTGCGGATCAGCACGCAGCCACAGCAATAGCGTTTCTGATCTTTAATTTAACATTAATCTGAAATCTCTTCTTCACATTAATATATTATAATACAATAATATACAGGCTAACCCAGTCACCCTGATTTTTGTGGGGGATCTACATGAACCTGTGTATACAAAGCAACCTCTCACACATTTATCAGTATTTTGACTATCAACGATAAATAGTAAAATGAAATTACTAGCACTAGTCTAAGTAGAGATAGGATATATCAAATATAAGTTCCGATGGTACCTCCCATATAATAATATAGAATCAGGGGTATTAGGGAAGAACCTAAGTGGGGGTTTAAGTTAGCACTCCTTCCTGTGGAATACGTGGTTAAAAGTTAATACTTTATTAGTGAATAGGTTAAAAGGGAGAATACTATCTCCTGAAAATCCAATTAAACCAACCAACTAAAATTAATATGATGTATAGTCACCCCCCTGTTTCCTGGCCGATAACAGCATACCTCGGCTTCAGGTGACAGGGATAACTAACATCTAGAAAAAGTATATAAAAGTGCAAATAGAGGGCCTCTCCCTGACTTTGCAGCTTGCGGTCGGAGTTGCGTTAGGGAAGACATGCTTGATATTAAAAATGAGACAATGCCCCATGAAAAGATGATGTTATCTACATACACTTGCTGGGCCTAGCATTAACACAAAGATTAAGCTCCATAGTGGTAACAAATCCGGTAGTGTGTGATATATGAAACATCCCATCCATAGAGTGAGGGAACAGACACATATTAACTTAGTCGCTTGTTTCACTTTATATATTTTAGCTAGACTTGAACCCCATAACTCCATGCATCTGGGAGGTTGCACCCACCAATTAGTTATATATAATGATCCTAATGAATAAATACCACAGTATATGTGTTTGCTTCTTGAATGTGTGGTAATATTTGGCTCACTGCAGATGTGTCCAGTTGTAGTTTCTGCATCCTTATTTATCACCGTATTACATTATTAATTTTTATAAAGATGCAATTTTTTTTGTATTTGTTTTCATGTTATATACCTTCAACTTTACCCTTAACTACATGTTGTTTTTATCTATGAGGTCCAAGAGTGGCCCACAATGTTAGATCCAGGGGAGAAAATATGAGGACATTGATCTCAGTGGTACATGTCAGTACCACAATATTACTGTAATATGAAGTCTGTACCTAAACTATATGCTTGTAAACTTTTATTTTTGTTCTCAATAAAAACGTTTAAAAAAAAAACAAAAAACGTGCATATAGAGGTGCACTGTGAAGCACAAACACATTTCGGCTGTCTTTGCAGCCTTTCTCAATGTGGAATGACAAACCGAGGCCCGGGTGCTGCCCTTTGATATACATAAGAATTGGAAGAAATATTAAAATTTAACACTTTATTAACAAATATGCAAAGACAAACATTACCATAGGTAGATACTATAGTTCAAAAAGAGTCTGGGTATAGTTCCTTCCAGTCCCCACAAATAGAATTTAAGCAATACAGTATCTATCTACAATTTAAAAAGAGATACTATGAAGGCCTTAAAGAAACATGGGAATTCCACTGCCAGTTTCTATCAGTCAATTGCCTTTAAATAGCATCTATATTAAAAATAAAAATAAAATAAAAAAGGGGCTATAGAGTCTGTAAAGGCGTGTAGTTGTAATAAACTAGTATTAGGCAAATCAAGAGAGGTAAGGTGCTTTGTAATTCACAATCAATCCAATTCCCAACAGTTTTCACACTGTCTATAAGGCTGTGCGCTCAAAGGCGACCTCCTACCTGCGTACCGCTCTGATTTAACAGAGTCGGCCGATTTCTGACTGAGTTCCCTATATACAGCTTTCTATATATCACACACACATTGCAGCATACAATTATTATATCCAATACTACCGGTCAATATCATAGTCCTCTAAGTCTATATCAATAAAAAGAGGTGACCCTGTTTGTAGTGGATACAGATACAGATTGGGCTATACTTATGTTGCGGGGCAGTAACTATAAGGCTGTCATTCGTCTTACTAGTATCAACAAATTTTCTAATGTCTAGCATATGCCCCAATAGGAGCTGCAACGTTATCCCCAAATATGGCAACAATTGTATCCAGGCGTATATTCCGCTCGTGTATGCTATGTGATTGCTAGCAACCACGCTCAGAACAGACTCCGCCCGCCGACGCGTTTCCGTCACTGTAACGTGACTTCGTCAGGGCATAGGGCCAGCCCAGCGTTATGCTACGCTATTTATACCCGATGGTTGTCAGGGTAACTGTTTGTGACTCAACCGATGTTATGCGGTAGTGTTAAAAAACCCGCTTGGCATTAGTTTAAATCATCTTGTCAGTCGTTTTACTGAACATAATATGTGTACGTTTTCCGCCACCTATTGTATGAAGATTACTGTTAAAGTCACCGCAAGTGGATATTGCATGTGTACTTTTACTTAATTGTATATATTGGCTTTATTATTTAGGATTTTTCACAATGCTAATAGAAATTCTTATTCTCTGTCCTTTTTATTTCACATTTTTGTGTTTCTGAGAGTGTGATATAGGTGAATATATCATGTCTTAATCGCTGGTACATGATTTTAGCAGGTTCATAAATATCTGTCTAGAAGGTAATGTCTACAAAGTCTATCTCAGCCAGGGAACTAGTCACTGATCCCTAACCTATGTGATACAGCTCCAATATCTTGGTTTTGCTAGAGCTAGAAAAATTGTCTAGCTAGTATCATACACCAAACATTTGTCATCATTTCTGTTAGTATCAAACCACTGATCATTGTCATTATTTCTGTTAGTATGATCCTTATCTGGTGTGATATAGCTGCTGCATCCCATTAGGACATATTCCTTCAGTGTGAGAATGCTAATGTTTGTTATGCCAGTGATTACCAATATCCCTATTATTTATTTTGGATATATAGATTTTATTGTAACACTCCTATTCAATAAGGACTAATGTGAATATGCCTATTATTATATGCATTTTTAAAGAGTATCCAGGCATACCTTAAAGCCAAGTATATAAAATTTGTGTAGTGGTTTATAAAAAGCATTTAAAAGACATTGCCTCATTTAATCCTCGTGGTGATCAGGATTGTAGTTCGTGAATCCATCTACACTCTTTTTGTAGTAACATCTTAGTGATGTCTCCTTTTCTGCCTTTTACTTTGAGTTGTTCTATAGCAAAGAAAGATATGTCATATTTGTGTCCCAAGTGTACACTATTCATATGTCGTGCCACTGGTACGTCTCTGTTCCATTTTATGTCCCCTAAGTGTTCCAGGACCCTGGAATGTGTGTGTGATATATAGAAAGCTGTATATAGGGAACTCAGTCAGAAATCGGCCGACTCTGTTAAATCAGAGCGGTACGCAGGTAGGAGGTCGCCTTTGAGCGCACAGCCTTATAGACAGTGTGAAAACTGTTGGGAATTGGATTGATTGTGAATTACAAAGCACCTTACCTCTCTTGATTTGCCTAATACTAGCTTATTACAACTACACGCCTTTACAGACTCTATAGCCCCTTTTTTATTTTTAATATAGATGCTATTTAAAGGCAATTGACTGATAGAAACTGGCAGTGGAATTCCCATGTTTCTTTAAGGCCTTCATAGTATCTCTTTTTAAATTGTAGATAGATACTGTATTGCTTAAATTCTATTTGTGGGGACTGGAAGGAACTATACCCAGACTCTTTTTGAACTATAGTATCTACCTATGGTAATGTTTGTCTTTGCATATTTGTTAATAAAGTGTTAAATTTTAATATTTCTTCTAATTCTAATAATGAGTGTATAATTCTACACTTGGCTTAAATGCCAAAATCCCCCCATTCTCCCTAAACTATAATATTACTATTAGTGATTTAATTCACACTTACGAATTTGGGAATTGAGAGGTAGAGAGGTTGATAACTATGGCTGGTTATATATCCTCTACTATAGATTTTGAACAATGGAAGCAAGAAGCAGAGAGGGTTTTTACTCTAAATGTTGGGAATGTATGCCCACAAGCCACAAATATAGAAGAAGCTTTCAAAAGCATTGCCAAAATAATGAAAAAACAAGTCAAATCTTTTTGGGAAGTTTTTAGCCTAGAAAGTTATGTCAAGAATAAACTTATCCCTAGAGGACTGAGAATTCAGTTAGCTCCCTCCTTTCATATTGCAGACGAAAACTTTGTACTAAGATGGCAAGAAATTCTTACCCAGTGTTCTCTGGATCTTATGAAACTGACCTTAGAATATGAGAGAAAACAGTATGACCAACTTACAAAACTAATAGATGAGGCTAAGATACAAACAAATAAATTTATCTCACATAAAGATTTTGAGACACTGGATGTTAAACTTAAATTCCACATAGACAAGCTAAAGGAAGAACTTAGCGAAGCCAAAAATAGAAAATTACAAAGGGATTGGTCAGACTATCAGAAAGGAAATATTTATAAGACAAATCAGAAACGTAGGAACTTTAGATACACACAAGAGAACAAGGGAAGTAATCAAAATACCACCCCTGATAATTCAACTACAGACTCTGAACCTTCTGATGAAGAAGTAAGTTTAGTACCCATAACAAACGTGGCCACAACCGAACCATCAATCACTAGAATTTTTTTAGAGAAGGACTTGTTCCCCCCAAAGAGAACTACAAGAACAAGACAACCAAAGAAATCGAAACCCCCAAACAAACAGAAGTAAATACACAAAATTTACAAACGATTAATCTATCAGACATGACTCTATCTAAGGAACATCATACTTTATTAAATAAAGGCTCAACATTTATACCGACTCCACATTTCGACACATTCAATTGGATTAAAGACATACATTTATTCGCTAGAAAGTTAGCTTTACATAAGTTTCATAAGATGTCCAACACCAATTCCCTCAGTGATCTGGGTATAGCACAAGAAGATCACAAAATGGTTAATTTAATGCTATCACTACTAAACGAAAGTGAAGAGACACCAAACACTAGAAAAGAAAGTGTGGTAAAACCTAAAAGTAAATTTATGCCATCCATTGCAAAATACCCAGTAATTGAAAAATTCGTATCCCTAGTCACCACAGAGATTGAGGGACTAAATCCACGAAGTAAAATTAAAAAGAATGTAACTTACAGAGAACGGATAGCCCTTAAAGAACTACAGGATAATAGGGATATCTCTATCAAAAATGCAGACAAGGGAGGGAATATGGTAATCATGAACAACACACAATATGAGCAAATGTGCAATGAAATTCTAGGGAATATGGAAAATTATAAAGTCCTTACTCATGATCCAACTGAAACATTTACCAGAGAGTTAACATCATTACTAGATAGAGGCTTACAAGAAAGAGTGATAACTAAAGCAGAACATTCTTTTATGACTAATACAACACCTAGAATTGCTACATTTTACAGCCTACCCAAAGTCCACAAGGACATGGCTAAGCCACCAGGGAGACCCATAGTCTCTGGGAATGGCTGTTTAACAGAAAATGTCAGTATTTTCATAGACAAAAAATTGAGACAGTTTGTACATACCTTAACATCGTACGTACAAGATACTAAAGATGTTCTTAAGTGTCTAGAGAACATGACAATAGAAAGTAACACTCTACTAGCAAGTATCGATGTGGAAAGCCTTTATTCTAATATTTCCCATGATTTGGGATTAGAAGCAGTAGCTTTTTTCCAGAGAACTGTCCATCCAAAAGGGAATGAAGAAGATGATTTTGTTGTTGACCATTTGAATTATGTCTTGAAACATAATTATTTCTTGTTTAACAAGAAAGTTTATCTGCAGAAAAGGGGCACAGCAATGGGCACATGCTGTGCCCCGACTTATGCAAATATATTTTTGGGGTGGATCGAACATAAAAGCATATTGAATGAAGACACCAATCCATACATGAAGTTTATGGATCTATATATTAGATATATAGACAATGTATTGATCCTATGGACTGGTACCCAAGACGATTTTAGTGATTTCATGCTCTGGCTAAACCATAACAAAGATGGGATGAAATACACATCAGTAATAAATGATACACAAATCTCCTTCTTAGATCTCAAAATAAGAAAAGAGATAGATGGGACGTTAAATACTAAACTTTACAGAAAGGAAACATCAACTAATAGTCTTCTCCAATGGGAGAGTTTTCACCCCAAAAAACAGAAATTGGGTATTCCCTTTGGCCAATATTTGCGGGCCAGACGGAACTGTAGCACAGACATGGATTTTGAAGCTGAAGCAAAAGAATTAAAAAACAGATTCAGAGCAAGGGGTTACCCTGTAAGGTGTCTAAAAAGGGCCTATCAGAGGGCCAAAGCACTAGACAGATCGTCACTTCTGGAAAACCAGAACAGATTGAAAGAACAACCAAGTGAAACACCACAACCAATAAGAATCATAGGGACCTATGATACTAAAAATGTAAGTGTAAAAAACATCATTCAAAGACACTGGCACGTACTAAATGAGGACGAGGACCTCAGGGAAGTAATTACTGCTAATCCCTTAATAACCTATAGAAGGGCACAAAACCTAAAAGATCTAGTGATGAATAGTCATTATTCAAAAGACCAACCAAGAACATGGTTAAGGGAAACAAAAGGATATCATAAATGTGGTAGGTGCCAAGCCTGTAAAAACATGACCCCCACTAAGATCTTTGAACACCCGGTTACGGGAAAACAATATACCATTAAAGACTTCTTAAACTGTAGATCAAAGAGAGTTATCTATGTTGGAATGTGCAAATGCCCCAAAATCTATGTGGGTGAAACCTCTAGGGAACTACGAACTAGGGTCCTGGGACACTTAGGGGACATAAAATGGAACAGAGACGTACCAGTGGCACGACATATGAATAGTGTACACTTGGGACACAAATATGACATATCTTTCTTTGCTATAGAACAACTCAAAGTAAAAGGCAGAAAAGGAGACATCACTAAGATGTTACTACAAAAAGAGTGTAGATGGATTCACGAACTACAATCCTCATCACCACGAGGATTAAATGAGGCAATGTCTTTTAAATGCTCTTTATAAACCACTACACAAATTTTATATACTTGGCTTTAAGGTATGCCTGGATACTCTTTAAAAATGCATATAATAATAGGCATATTCACATTAGTCCTTATTGAATAGGAGTGTTACAATAAAATCTATATATCCAAAATAAATAATAGGGATATTGGTAATCACTGGCATAACAAACATTAGCATTCTCACACTGAAGGAATATGTCCTAATGGGATGCAGCAGCTATATCACACCAGATAAGGATCATACTAACAGAAATAATGACAATGATCAGTGGTTTGATACTAACAGAAATGATGACAAATGTTTGGTGTATGATACTAGCTAGACAATTTTTCTAGCTCTAGCAAAACCAAGATATTGGAGCTGTATCACATAGGTTAGGGATCAGTGACTAGTTCCCTGGCTGAGATAGACTTTGTAGACATTACCTTCTAGACAGATATTTATGAACCTGCTAAAATCATGTACCAGCGATTAAGACATGATATATTCACCTATATCACACTCTCAGAAACACAAAAATGTGAAATAAAAAGGACAGAGAATAAGAATTTCTATTAGCATTGTGAATAATCCTAAATAATAAAGCCAATATATACAATTAAGTAAAAGTACACATGCAATATCCACTTGCGGTGACTTTAACAGTAATCTTCATACAATAGGTGGCGGAAAACGTACACATATTATGTTCAGTAAAACGACTGACAAGATGATTTAAACTAATGCCAAGCGGGTTTTTTAACACTACCGCATAACATCGGTTGAGTCACAAACCGTTACCCTGACAACCATCGGGAATAAATAGCGTAGCATAACGCTGGGCTGGCCCTATGCCCTGACGAAGTCACGTTACAGTGACGGAAACGCGTCGGCGGGCGGAGTCTGTTCTGAGCGTGGTTGCTAGCAATCACATAGCATACACGAGCGGAATATCCGCCTGGATACAATTGTTGCCATATTTGGGGATAACGTTGCAGCTCCTATTGGGGCATATGCTAGACATTAGAAAATTCGTTGATACTAGTAAGACGAATGACAGCCTTATAGTTACTGCCCCGCAACATAAGTATAGCCCAATCTGTATCCACTACAAACAGGGTCACCTCTTTTTATTGATATAGACTTAGAGGACTATGATATTGACCGGTAGTATTGGATATAATAATTGTATGCTGCAATGTGTGTGTGATATATAGAAAGCTGTATATAGGGAACTCAGTCAGAAATCGGCCGACTCTGTTAAATCAGAGCAGTACGCAGGTAGGAGGTCGCCTTTGAGCGCACAGCCTTATAGACAGTGTGAAAACTGTTGGGAATTGGATTGATTGTGAATTACAAAGCACCTTACCTCTCTTGATTTGCCTAATACTAGCTTATTACAACTACACGCCTTTACAGACTCTATAGCCCCTTTTTTATTTTTAATATAGATGCTATTTAAAGGCAATTGACTGATAGAAACTGGCAGTGGAATTCCCATGTTTCTTTAAGGCCTTCATAGTATCTCTTTTTAAATTGTAGATAGATACTGTATTGCTTAAATTCTATTTGTGGGGACTGGAAGGAACTATACCCAGACTCTTTTTGAACTATAGTATCTACCTATGGTAATGTTTGTCTTTGCATATTTGTTAATAAAGTGTTAAATTTTAATATTTCTTCTAATTCTAATAATGAGTGTATAATTCTACACTTGGCTTAAATGCCAAAATCCCCCCATTCTCCCTAAACTATAATATAACTTTGATATACATAACCCTGAACATTAATAATCCAATGCTATCGCGGTACAGATTACACACTCCTCAAGTTACCCAATCCTGTTATTATACGTGTCATAGAGTAGGCGTGTGATTCCGTAATGTTCCGATTGGTTATCGGCTTGTGTTTGTCTTGTTTATGTTTAGATGCGTGTAATGCCTGACTCGTCACAATTAAGTGATTGCTGATATTAAGGACATCAAAATCACATCTTTGTGCTAAAGAGTCAGCGTTCGCAATACAAATATCTCCAAGCAAGCTATGTCCGATTTAGCGAGATGGTGCATCAGATATATAGACGAGTGCACACATCTCCTCCCTACAACTTCTACATGCATGATTTGCAATATAGGACACATACACATTATTATATGCTGGTAAAAGTATCCGGTTGTACAATGTTGTACTTCAATAACACTTGTACTATAAATCGTTTCAACTACCCACTTACTGTAATTTTTTCGTCATTAATGTGGGCGTGTTATAGGGATGTGTAGTAATTGGATGCCGATTAGTGCTAGTCAGTTAGTGTTCTGTGGTGTTAGACTGCTGATATAATGGTAAAGTTAACTACATGTCTCGTTCCAATTGTATTGACTTGTATAGCAAACCTAGCAGTCACAATTCCTTCGACATATTAGCTGAGCATGATAAATGTACTAAATCTGTTATCTAGGTCATACGAGTAAAATAATTTATACCCATGAGAATAATATATGCATCTATTGTGAGATTATCACCAAGGTAATCCACTCTAACGTGTCACTCAAATTACTGCCTGAGAGGCAACTAGTATGGAGAGATGTGAGACAATTCTCTCATCAATGACCATGGACAGAAATTCTTATATTACAATACAGTAGATAATAGATCCCTTCTCCTTGAGTAAACAGTAGTATGTAAATACTTAGATGCAATACCAATTGTACATTGCCTGTAGTGTGGTTATGGATATTAATAAATGTATAGGTTGTGTATGGGCAGCACTTATTAATGGTAAACATTCCAATTAGTGTACTGTGTATCATAGAGTAGTTTATAATTTCCTTGTTATGTTTGAGACCAAGTTACAATTTACAAGTCTCACCATACTACCCGTATATATTAATATGGGACATGTATTTAAATCTACATAATACACATCCTTGCCATTTAGTTATCTATATTATATGATTATAGTAAAATGATTTTAGGATTATGAGATCAAATTGTATCTCTTGTTTAATTGGGAAGGATGTAACTGATTTGCATACATGGATATTATCATAGTATATTGTTTATGATGTACCATTAAATTTCTGACACATAAACTGACATTCTTTATTATTGTGATCAGCCATCAATCCAATTGGAAATATGTACTGCTCAGAGGATACTAATGTACTAGTAATTATTACACCATTTCAAGGTACATACTGTATCTTTATGTCTACGTGACAACCTATATCTTTAAACAGTGGTCGACAAATCTGTTCAAAATTTCGGAGCCAGTAAGAATATTTCAGAGCCAGACATACTTTTAGAAGCCAGGCAGTGGTATTTTTATATACATATATGGTCAATCACCCAAAAAGTTAGGAGCCAGGGGTAAAATTCTAGAAGCCAGTGGCTTCCTGGTTCCTGAGTTTGTTGAGCTCTGTCTTTAAGTAATGTTATTTCTTATTACAGTTGTTATAAAAAGTCCCAATAATTGTTTGCTTTATTCATCCCGTTGGGCATAGCTGTATTTAGTTTGAAAATCCAATTTGTTTCTTTTTACAACAGGATTTTCTCACAATTGCCACCCCTGATTTCTGGTCTAGCTTGTTCTAAGCCCCAACATTTTAAGGATTTTTTTTTCCTGCATGGAACTTCAGAAAATGCCTTGCCACACTGGTAATTTGTTTCCCCTTATCAATGTCTTTTTGAGCATTACGGATGTTGCTTAAATGTTCAGTTACCCTGACACTCAATTTACGTGTGTTCATCCCTACATAAAGAATGTCACATGAACACGATAAGCAGTATATTATGTTATTACTCTGACAGTTGATATGGGTCTTTATTTTCCAGTTTTTGTCAAACCTATCAGTGATGGCTTCCTTTTTCATAATAAATTGGCATGTTTTACAATGTCCACATGGTGTGGAGCCTTTATAGATTGTCTTTTTCTTCCTATTCCTATCAAAATGGCTTGTGGTCAGGTTGTCAGTTTAACAGTAGATGGATGGTGATTACTACAGGTTCAGTAGTTAATTGATCACCTTGTTTGCAAATGTTTAAGTCTAAGAATTCTACTTTTTCTGTACTTGAGTTGTAATTCAGGAATAGTCCAAATGGATTTGTGTTTAGTGTTTTCACAAAGTCTTCCAATAATTATACAGGGCCCTCTTATAAAATTGAATATCATCTAGATACCTGGACCAGTGGGAGATATAATGGGTGTAATTCTTAAGTGAGTCATCGAACACTACCATCTCTTCCCACCAACCCAGGTATATATTAGCATAAGTTGGTGCACATGATGTGCCCATAGCAGTACCAAAAAAGACAAAATAGTTGTGGGTAAGGACAAAATTCAAGAGTCTAATAATGAAGTCTTTAATCTCCACATCTAATTCTGCTTCTTTTTCTGCTTTAATTCCCCATTCCGTCTTAATACTTGTATATAGTGATTCAACGTCACAAGTAACAAGTAAGGAGTGCTGACTAATCTAAATGTTCTGTATTTTGTTTAAGATATGCATTGTATCCCTGGTATAGGATGGAAGGTTTTCTACTACATTTCTTAGTCTAGCATCAATGTATTTGCTAACCTTTTCTGTTAGGGACCTTATCCCGGAAATGATAGGTCTCCCAGGTGGGAAAGAAATATTTTTGTGAATCTTGGGTAAGAAATATAAAGTGGCTATTCTTGGATTAGTTACTGAAAGATATGTGTGTTCTTTTTTATCAATAACAATCTTAGAAAGAACAATATCAATCAAAATATTTTAATTTTGGAGAAAGTGTTCTGTTGGGTTCCTCAATAATTTTTTGTAACTTTTCAAGTTGTTTAACTATCTATAGCAGCCTCCTCAACATACATAGTTGTAGGCCATAACACTATATTGCCCCCCTTGTCACTGTTTTTTATTTGTACATCTACCCAGCTGGATAATTCCCTAATAGCCTCTATTTCTGACTTGGACAGATTAGCTTCAATGCTATGTTTAGAATCATTCATAGTTAGTATATCATTGCAGACTAGGTTCAGGAATGTAACAGATTGGGGTGATATATTACTAGGGGGAATGAATTGTGATTTTTGGTTTTAATACTTTACGCCAACTCTTTTGAGTTGGTTCATTAGTTACTTCATTTGTCACATCATAATTCTCTCCTAACAGTGTTATTAGGTTGTTTGAGACAAAATATTGGGGTCCTCTGTATTAGAAAAGTACTTTCTCAATAAACAAATTCTGACAAATAGATGTGTATCTTTAATAGCCTCAAATGTATCTATTTGGTTGGTCGGTACAAAGGATAGACCTTTTTTGAGTGCAGAGATATGTGCTGGGGTTACAGTTTTATCAGATAGGTTGGCAATATTAAGGTTCATGGTCTCATCTTTAGTGTTGTTAATTTCTTTTTGTGGGATTGGTTCTTGTAGGATTGTGTTTTCTGGTTGAATCGTACCTGTCGTCTTGTGTGAGGTTGTATTCCCTCTTCCTCTCCTAGTCCTACGCCTAAAGGGGTACTCCCCAATTTAATATGTGATTTAGTTTTTTTATTATTAAGTATGGACTTTGGGACTTGTTCTCCCTCCGAGAGTTCAACGTCAGTGGAATCGTATTCTTTGTCTGTACCGTCAGAGTCTGGATATTTATTATTACTGTTACTCTAAGAATATACCTTTCCCTGAGCATAATCTGTTAAGTCTCTGTCTATCTTTCTCTCTTTTTTGTCCGAAATAAACTTGGCAAATCTTTCAACCTCACTTTTAATTTTGTTATAAGATTTTTGGAAATCTTCCCTTAACTCAAAATGTTTTAAGTCCTCACTAATTTTGGTGATTTCCTTTGTTACTTCTTTGAGTTTATCTGTTTCATGTTCTACAAGATATCCAATTAATTTTAGGGAGCATTCAGTGCTTCCTCCCATTTCATCTTAAGTTCTTGTTTTAAATCACACAATGATGGGAAAGTTTTCAGTCGTAGGCCTCTAGGTATAACATTATTTTTCTGATAGAAGTCGTACATGCCTAGATTCCACTGTCCCTTAATTTGTTTTTTCCAAATTTTCTTCAGATCTTTTAATGGTTGTAGCCATTCCTCTAAATTATCTCCTTCAGTAGTACTTTTGTTTTTTTAGATCAGAAGTTAATTTATTTATATCATCTGACCATTTTTGCATTTCTGCACCCAGAGGTCTGTACCGCAATACCATTGGATAATTAACATTCAGGGTTGTGTATATCAAAGGGTAAAGGGCAGCACCCGGGCCTCGGTTTGTCATTCCACATTGAGAAAGGTTGCGAAGACAGCTGAAACCCACTTGTGCTTCACAGTGCACCTCTATTTGCACTTTTATATTCTTGTTTTAGATGTTAATCATCCCTGTCACCTGAAGCCGAGGTATGCTGTTATCGGCCAGGAAACAGGGGGTTGACTATCAACAATAACCACATTAATATAAGTTGGAGTTATTATTTACTTGTACCAGTGTTGAAGTGTTCTTAATTGGTCTTTGTATGTGGGCAGCTAACAGGGTATCCATTTGCATGAAGCTGTCTTTTTATCTTTATGAAACAATAAAGCTTACATTTTAAAAAAGATTTCCTTAAAGGGACACTGAACCCAAATTTTTTCTTTCGTGTTTCAGATAGAGCATGAAATTTTAAGCAACTTTCTAATTTACTCCTATTATCAAATTCTTGTCATTCTCTTGGTATCTTTATTTGAAATGCAAGAATGTAAGTAAGGATGCCGGCCCATTTTTTGTGAACAACCTGGGTTGTTCTTGCTGATTGGTGGATACATTCATCCACCAATAACAAAGTGCTGTTCAGAGTCTGAACCAAAAAAAGCTTAGATGCCTTCTTTTTCAAATAAAGATAGAAAGAGAACGAAGAAAAATTGATAATAGGAGTAAATTAGAAAGTTGCTTAAAATTGCATGCTCTATCTGAATCACGAAAGAAAAAAGTTGGGTTCAGTGTCCCTTTAAATCTTCTTACAATCTTAGTCTTGTGGCTAGAGGCATTTCTTTCTTCTTCATCCCAATCTAGGGATGTGTTGTTTCAACAAAAAAAATTACTACATATGCCTATACACAACTATTAGGGGCAGCCCATAAATACCCATGTTCACAAGGCCCCCCCTAGTGGAAACTCATTTTTCTAGCTACACTTAATAAAAACACTGCTGAGAAGCCTGTGCAGAACTGATACATCTGAATAAAAACAAACACAGCTGTGATCTTCTGACCTCCCCACTCATGAAAGTGGATAAATATTTTAAAGTAGCCCAGATACAGTCTACCTCCACAATGGCTACAAAACAAAAGCAGACAGACGACAAAAGCAAGCGCTTGAAAACCAACTAGATTCTTCTACCTCATCTGTTAAAGATTCCAGCCAAGAAAGTATACAACCATTACTGCAAGAGCTTTTTTCCCACCAAAAATGGAAACATTACAGACAGGATTGGACACACAAACTAGTGAATTTAGAGAGTATTCCTCTCGTCTTCAACATGCAGAGCAAATAATCTCTGATATCGAGGACTCTCAACATATAAATACTATCAATATCTAAAAATGGAAAACTAGAAGACCTTGAGAACTATTCTCGACGTAACAACTTAAGAATAGTTGGAGTACCAGAAATGATCAAGAATAAAGACCTACTGAACTTCACAGCCTTAACGCTACCTAAACTTCTACAATTAAATATGGATATGCCACTTGAAGTGGAATGAGTCATCAGCATCTAATCAGGTCCGAGACAGATTTTCTTTAAACTACTTAGATACCAGGAGAAAGTAGCTATTTTAAGAGCATATATAGCTAAATCAGATGTCACAAGATCTCACGAAGGACACAAATTACTTCTTTTTCAGGACTTTTCAGCAGAAATTACCAGAAGAAGAAAAGAAGTTGCCCCTTTTTGCACCAAGTTATATAATCAAGGCAGGCAGGTCTCACTGCTATACTCTGCCAAATTAAGATTGACAACTCCAACAGGACCTAACATTTTTATCAATACTCAAGGGGCCGAATCAAGGGACATTATCTCTATCTGGATAGGGGAAAAGGGAGAAATGTACTGTTATTGATGCTAATTTCTTCATCCCTTACAGCATTTATATCAAGTTCTATATTTTTAGGTATGTGTGTATAGTTATTGATTGCGTTTCTAGTTCAGGAGATATATATGTAAATCACAGAAGGACCTCACAAACAGCAAGTTTCCAAAGTAATAACAGTAAAAGCCCTGTTTCCCCCCTAGAATTAAGATTCACAAATCTCGGTGTCCATCTTAAGTAGAGAAGGGAATTTTTTTATCCTCATATAGTCTAGAGACAATGACTTCAAGGGTCAAACGACAACATAATGACAGTAGAACTAAAAAACAAACAAACATCACTTCACTTACATAGTGGACATATGGCACTTGATTACTTTATAATCTACTTTATGCACTTTTTAAAACCACGGGATTTTTCTTATAATATCCAATCAAATTTTTTTACAAACACTCTTTTATACACCTAACTATTTTGAATATAGGTAATAATTTTTCCTCTTAAAATTGTTTATTGTAATGTCTGAGGCATTACCTCCCCAGCTAAGAGAAGCATTATTCTTCAACACTTGAAGCGTACCAACACAGATAGCACTTTTGCAGGGAACTAACCTCACTGATATAGAACACAAGAAACTTATAACTAGATGGGTGGGACAAGTACTTTTCTCCCATACTAAGGGTCGGAAAAAAAGGGGTGGCAATTTTGATCAGAAAGGCTCTGCCAGTGCAGATAAGCCCATCCTGCTAGGGGGAAATTTAAATTTTTTACAGTCTCTCCCTATAGATCGGAAATCAAAAAAGGATAGCCTACATCGCGGGGAGACAACTAACAGGAGATATAGAAAGGGAATTAACAATATTAATAATTTAAAAAACATCCTGGATCTTATAGACCCGTGGAGATCTCAACATCCAAAGCAGAGAGACTTTAAATGTCTATCTAAAGCACATACATCTCTCTCTCTCGTATAGATTACTTCCTATGCTCACCACAATTGTTCAAGCATATTTTGCATAAAGACATTACTAATATCATCATATCTGACCATGCCCCTATAAGGCTGTAACTACAATTCTCCTTAAATAAACCTCCTCAAAGGGCCTGGCGGTTTCCTACATATCTTTACCAGAATCAAGAGTTCAGAAAACACCTACAAGCACAATGTCATGAATATAATAGTTTTAATTCTGAACATATAGAAACTCCTAGTTTATATTGGGAAACTTCTAAGGCAGTCCTAAGAGGACAAATTACTAGTTTTACAGCTCACTATAATTTAAAATGCCGACGGATGG
The DNA here is from genome assembly GCF_027579735.1 of Bombina bombina. NCBI lineage: Eukaryota > Metazoa > Chordata > Amphibia > Anura > Bombinatoridae > Bombina > Bombina bombina. The sequence goes on from NC_069500.1 coordinate 553,883,798, forward strand.
ACCATGATACCGATACTGCTATGGCCAATGTGTATAATATATATCTTAATAATCCATCATCTCAGAACAGAAAGCAATACTATGAGAAAAAGAGACTTTGAGAGTTCCAATCCCATAGGAACGGACGTTTCTATAGGTTCAGTAACAAGACAGGGAAAATATTGGCAAATACAGTTAAAACAATATACCCTAAATCGTTAATTACATCCATAGGTTCCAATAATACTACTTATACAGATAGCAAAAATATCATGGAAGAATTTGTACATTTTTATAAAACACTTAAATCTAAAAACTTGATTGCATCAAGAGATAAAGAAGATTTTTGGTCTCAAGTTGAAACCCCTATTTTAACCTCAGACCAAGTTAATCAATTAAATGCCCCAATGGGAACTATAGAAGTTCAGAAAGCTATTCAAAAAGGCAAGTTAGGTAAAGCCGCAGGACCAGATAAAATACTGATAGAATATTATAAAATTCTACAAAAAGAGAACAGTCCAGTACTAACTTCTATATTCACTGCCTATTTAAATGGATCAGCCATTCCTTCTGGTAACTTTGCTGATGCCCACATTTTCCTAATCTTAAAACCAGACAAAGACCCTACCTCTACTACCTCGTATAGGCCTATATTGTTGTCGAACAACGACTATAAATTATTTACAACTATTTTGGCTGCAGTAGTGGGTAAAATCATCCACAAAGATCAAACAGGCTTTATGAGGCAACGATCATCTGTCTCTAATATTCAGAAAACCTTGGCAGTAATATTCCATTTCTTGCAGCATAGGGGTGATAAAAGGTCAGGATCATCTCCAGACGAGTATCTCCTTACTATTGACACAGAGAAGGTGTTCGACTGGGTTGAATGGGACCATTTAATAACCTCTTTAGTTCATTTCGGAATCAAAGGAGATTTCCAGAAAACTATCACTGCAGTTATTGTCAATGTAGAGGTCTCTCAATCTTTCACTCTTCAGAGAGGCACCAGACAGGGGTGCCCGCTCTCACCCCTGCTGTTTAATTTAGCTATAGAGCCATTGGCTATTTATATTAGGAACTCATTGTAGGGAGTGAGGATTGATCCCCACTCACTCCATCTCTCACTATATATGATGACTTAATATTATATATACAGAACTCAGGAATTACAATTCCAAAATTTTGTCTATACTGGAATTATTTGGGAATATTTCAGGTCATAAGGTAAACCTTGATAAATCTGAACTGATCCACTTTTATAACCCAGATGACTTTGTATTAGATTACTCTAGGTTTAAGATCAATTCTGGTCCATTTAAATATCTTAGCATATGGTTACACACAAACCCAAATTTTATTTATAAATTAAATATACCTACAGTAATACCTACAGTAATAGCACAAATTAAGTCTCTACTTTCGGGATGGGCCAAATTATCAATAACATTATCAGGCCGAATTAATTTACTAAAAATGATGGTAATGCCTAAACTTTTATATCCCCTACAGTTATTACCCATTTTGCTAAATTGAGCAGATATGACTATCATCTCAAGTGGATTTTCTAGATTTATCTGGAATAATAAGAAACAGCGTATAAATCGTCTCAAATTATCTCTTCCAATAGACAAGGGTGGATTTAAATGACCAAATATAGAATGGTATAATTGGGCAACACTGAGTAAATTGATTTTTGAATGGATGTCAGGTACTTCGATCTTTAATTACCGCAATCTAGAAGCCATAGCACATCCTATACATCTAGCTTTTCTACTGCATGCCTCAATACACTCGCTTCCACCTCAAATAAAAAACAATATTCTATTTAGAGATCCTTTAAGGGCATGGTCTAAACTGTGTAGATGGTGGGGATTCTCGCATAAAACCACAAAATATCTACCACTCCGAGGAAATCCTACATTTATACCAGGTAGGGCTAATCTGCTTTCCTCCCATAACTCGAAATTTTGGGTAAACACAATATCAGAATTAATAAATCCGGCAGCTAATAATATAAGCTTCACACAACTACAAGATAAATTTAACCTACCTCAACATAGTAAGTTTGCTTATCTTCAAAGCTCGCATTATGCAAGGCAACTGATAACCGAGGGTCTTAATTATAAAATCAGTAATAATATCGATAAAATATGTACCCTGACTAAACAGGGAAAACACTCCATCACCCATATTTATAACTTAATTGCTGCAGTTAAAGTTCCAACTGTCATGCAGAATTTGAATGAAAGATGGAGTAGATTAATTAAACAGGATATCCCTGAAGCGATGATTACGAAAAGTTTTATGCTTACATACTGAGCCACCCATGCTATGGATTATAGAAATGCAGACAAAATGTATTCACTTAAGTTATATCACCCCCAAAATATGGTCTAAATGGATCTTAAATGCAAGTGACAAATGCGCTAAATGCTCAACTGCCAGTCCAGATATCAGACACCTGTTCTGGACTTGTCCTAAAATAGCTAAATTTTGGAAAAAAATACAGTATTGGTTGTCAAGGGTCTGCCAGACTAGATTAAATTTATCAATTCAAGATACCTTCTTCCTACTGGGATATAATCATCCTTCATGTAATGACCAGTTTCTTAATACCGCAATACTTCTAAGCTAGGAAACTGATCCTCAAAAGATGGATATGCTCAAAACCTCCCCACCTAACACAATTTATACAAATGATTCACACTCAGTGTCTTATGAAACAAGCAGACATCAAAGGAAAACAAAATTTATGCTTACCTGATAAATTTCTTTCTTTTGCGATGTACCGAGTCCACGGATTCATCCTAACTTGTGGGATATTGTCATTCCTGAAAGGAAGTAGCAAAGAGAGCACCACAGCAGAGCTGTCTATATAGCTCCCCCCTTAACTCCACCCCCCAGTCATTCGACCGAAGGCCAAGGAAGAAAAGGAGAAACTATAAGGTGCAGTGGTGACTTTAGTTTACATAAAAAAATACTATCTGTCTTGAATAGACAGGGCGGGCTGTGGACTCGGTACATTGCAAAAGAAAGAAATTTATCAGGTAAGCATAAAGTCTGAGTCCACGGATACATCCTAACTTGTGGGATACCAATACCAAAGCTTTAGGACACGGATGAAGGGAGGGACAAGACAGGAACCTAAACGGAAGGCACCACTGCTTGCAAAACCTTTCTCCCAAAAATAACCTCCAAAGAAGCAAAAGTATCAAATTTATAAAATTTAGAAAAGGTATGAAGCGATGACCAAGTCGCAGCCTTACAAATCTGTTCAACAGAAGCATCATTTTTAAAAGCCCATGTGGAAGCTAACTCTCTAGAAGAATGAGCTGTAATCCTTTCAGGAGGCTGCTGTCCAGCAATCTCATAAGCCAAACAGATGATGCTTTTCAGCCAAAAGGAAAGAGAAGTCGCTGTAGCCTTTTGACCCCTACGCTTTCCAGAATAGGCAACAAACAAAGAAGATGTTTGACAAAAATCTTTGGTTGCCTGTAAATAAAATTTCAAAGCACGAACCACGTCCAAGTTCTGCAACAGACGTTCCTTCTTACAAGAAGGATTAGGACACAGAGAAGGAACAACAATTTCTTGATTGATATTCCTGTTAGTAACAACCTTAGGTAGGAACCCAGGCTTGGTACGCAAAACCACCTTATCAGCATGGAACACAAGATAAGGAGAGTCACATTGTAATGCAGATAGTTCAGAAACTCTTCAAGCTGAAGAGATAGCAACTAGGAAGAAAACTTTCCAAGATAAAAGCTTAATATCTATAGAATGCATGGGTTCAAACGAAACCCCGTGAAGAACTCTAAGAACTAAATTTAGACTCCATGGCGGAGCAATAGGTTTAAACACAGGCTTAATTCTAACTAAAGCCTGACAAAAAGCCTGAACGTCCGGAACATCTGCCAGATGCTTGTGCAACAAAATAGACAGAGCAGATATCTGTCCCTTTAGGGAACTAGCTGATAATCCTTTCTCCAATCCCTCTTGGAGAAAAGACAAAATCCTAGGAATCCTGATTTTACTCCAGGAGAAGCCTTTGGATTCGCACCAAAAAAGATATTTACGCCATATCTTATGATAAATTTTCCTGGTAACAGGCTTTTGAGCCTGAATCAAGGTATTTATGACTGACTCAGAGAAACCCCGCTTTGATAGAATCAAGCGTTCAATCTCCAAGCAGTCAGTTGCAGAGAAATTAGATTTGGATGCTTGAATGGACCTTGAATCAGAAGGTCCTATCTCAATGGCAGAGACCATGGTGGAAGGGATGACATGTCCACCAGGTTTGCATACCAAGTCCTGCGTGGCCACGCAGGCGCTATCAAAATCACTGATGCTCTCTCCTGTTTGATTCTGGCAATCACACGTGGAAGGAGAGGGAAAGGTGGAAACACATAAGCCAGGTTGAATGACCAGGGTACTGCTAGAGCATCTATCAGTATAGCCTGAGGATCCCTTGACCTGGAGCCGTAATGAGGAAGTTTGGCGTTCTGACGAGACGCCATCAGATCCAACTCTGGTGTGCCCCATAGCCGAACCAGCTGAGCAAACACCTCCGGATGGAGTTCCCACTCCTCCGGATGAAAAGTCTGACGACTTAGAAAATCTGCCTCCCAGTTCTCTACACCTGGGATATAGATCGCTGACAGAAGGCAAGAGTGAGCCTCTGCCCATTGGATTATCCTTGAGACCTCTATCATCGCTAAGGAACTCTTTGTTCCGCCCTGATGATTGATATAAGCCACAGTCGTGATGTTGTCCGACTGAAACCTGATGAATCTGGCCGAAGCCAGCTGAAGCCATGCCTGGAGAGCATTGAATATCGCTCTTAATTCCAGAATATTTATCGGTAGAAGAGCCTCCTCCCGAGTCCACAAACCCTGAGCTTTCAGGGAATTCCAGACTGCACCCCAGCCCAGAAGACTGGCGTCTGTCGTCACTATAACCTATTCTGGCCTGTGGAAACACATTCCCTGGGACAGATGATCCTGTGACAACCACCAAACAAGAGAGTCTCTGGTCTCTTGATCCAGATTTATCTGAGGAGATAAATCCACATAATCCCCATTCCACTGATTGAGCATGCATAGTTGCAGTGGTCTGAGATGCAAGCGAGCAAACGGAACTATGTCCATTGCCGCTACCATTAGTCCGATTACCTCCATACACTGAGCCACTGACGGCCGAGGAATGGAATGAAGAGCTTGACAGGTGGACACAATCTTTGATTTCCTGACCTCCATCAGAAATATTTTCATGTCCACCGAGTCTATCAGTCCCTAGAAATGAAACTCTTGTGAGGGGGGAAAGAGAACTCTTTTTTACGTTCACTTTCCACCCGTGAGACCTTAGAAAGACCAACACTAAGTCCGTGTGAGACTTGGCTAGTTGGAAGGACGATGCTTGAATTAGAATGTCGTCTAGATAAGGCGCCACTGCTATGCCCCGTGGCCTTAGAACCGCCAGAAGGGACCCTAGCACCTTCGTGAAGATTTGCGGCACCGTGGCCAACCCGAAAGGAAACTGATAATGCTTGTCCAGAAAGGCGAACCTGAGGAACTGGTGATGATCTTTGTGGATAGGAATGTGCAGATAGCCATCCTTTAAGTCCACGGTGGTCATATATTGACCCTCCTGGATCAATGGTAAGATAGTCCGAATGGTCTCCATCTTGAAAGATGGAACTGTTAGGAATTGGTTTAGGATCTTGAGATCCAGAATTGGTCTGAAGGTTCCCTCCTTTTCGGGAACTATAAACAGATTGGAGTAGAACCCCTGCCCCTGTTCTGCTTTTGGAACTGGGCAGATCACTCCCATGGTAAAAAGGTCTTCTACACAGCATAAGAACGCCTCTCTTTTTGTCGGGTTTACAGACAATTGAGAAAGATGAAGCCTCCCCCTTGGAGGGGAATCCTTGAAATCTAGAAGGTATCCCTGGGTTACAATTTCTACTGCCCAGGAATCCTGAACGTCTCTTGCCCAGGCCTGAGCAAAGAGAGTCTGCCCCCTACTAGATCCGGTCCCAGATCGGGGGCTACCCCTTCATGCTGACTTAGTGGCAGCAGCAGGCTTTTTGGCCTGTTTACCCTTGTTCCAAGCCTGATTAGGTCTCCAGGTTGGCTTGGATTGAGCAAAGCTCCCCTCTTGCTTTGCAGCAGGGGAAGAGGTAGAGGGACAACTCTTGAAGTTTCGAAAGGAACGAAAATTATTTTGTTTGGTCCTTGTCTTATTTAACTTATCCTGAGGGAGAGTATGACCCTTCCCTCCAGTAATGTCTGAAATGATCTCTTTCAATGCAGGCCCGAATAGGGTCTTACCTTTGAAAGGGATGGACAAAAGCTTAGATTTAGATGACACATCAGCTGACCAGCACTTAAGCCATAACGCTCTATGCACTAAAATGGCAAAACCTGAATTCTTAGCCGCTAATTTCCAAAATATCATCTAGTGGGGTCTCCATCTGAAGAGCCTCTTCTAGAGCCTCAAACCAAAAGGCAGCTGCAGTGGTTACAGGAACAATGCATGCTATAGGTTGAAGAAGAAAACCTTGATGAACAAAACTTTTCTTTAGGAGACCCTCTAATTTTTTATCCATAGGATCAATGAAAGCACAACTGTCTTCAATAGGTATAGTTGTACACTTAGCCAGGGTAGAAATAGCTCCCTCCACCTTAGGGACCGTCTGCCATGAGTCCTTTATGGTGTCAGAAATGGGAAACATTTTCTTAAAAACAGGAGGGGGAGAGAACGGAATACCTGATTTATCCCACTCCTTAGTAACAATGTCCGAAATCCTCTTAGGGACCGGAAACACATCAGTATAAACAGGAAACTCTAAATATTTGTCCATTTTACACAATTTCTCTGGAACTACAATAGGGTCACAATCATCCAGAGTAGCTAAAACCTCCCTGAGCAATAAGTGGAGGTGCTCTAGCTTAAATTTAAATGCCGTCATATCTCAATCTGTCTGAGAGAACATCTTTCCTGAATCAGAAATCTCTCCCTCAGACAGCAAATCCCTCATCCCTACTTCAGAACATTGTGAGGGAATATTTTAACAGTGTACCCACTAAGCTTTAGAAGGATTGCACCACAAGTTAATAAGCAATAAACCCCCAAATGAAAAAAACGGATTGAAATATGTCTAAAACCGGTTAAAACCCCCAAGCACTTTGCCACAGCTCCGCTGTGGCCCTACCTGCCCTTAGGAAACGATAATATGGGGCTTAAAGCTTCAATTAGTCCCTCAGAAGACTATCAGGACCTCAGTAGAAGTTGCTTGCTGCTTGTAAATGTAGGCCCCGCCCACCTCACTCGATGTTGCTGGGGCCTACACAAAACTAACAAACCCTGCCTGAAAGCCATGTGGGTTATAAACAACCCCAAAGAACCCTCAAGCAAATGTCCCATAAAACAGAAAATGTTACTCCCAGACACAAAAACGTTTGTCCCAAATTCACATAACAAACTGAGTGCCCACAAAAAATTAACCCTTTATGCAAGCTAGTAAAAACCTCTGATAACACTATGATTACTGCTTACCCTTCCCCTAATGGGAACACTGTCAGCCTTTCTGAGTTAACACAGTCTCTGCAGAAAATATGACTGAACATACCTCATTGCTGTATAAATTCATCCACCAATAAAAAAAAGTGCTGTCTAGAGTTCTGAACCAAAATAGGCTTAGATGCCTTCTTTTTCAAATAAAGATAGCAAGAGAACAAAGAAAAAAGTAAATTTATGTTTACCTGATAAATTAATTTCTTTTACGATATGACGAGTCCACGGATTTCATCCTTACTTGTGGGATATTAACCTCCTGCTAACAGGAAGTGGCAAAGAGTACCACAGCAGAGCTGTATATAAAGCCCCTCCCTTTCTCTCCACCCTCAATCATTCGGCCGAAAGTATAGGAAGAGAAAAGGAAAGGCTAAAAGGTGCAGAGGTGACTGAAGTTTACCAAAAATAAATAGATAAGGCGCCACTGCTATGCCCCGTGGCCTTAGAACCGCCAGAAGGGACCCTAGCACCTTCGTGAAGATTTGCGGCACCGTGGCCAACCCGAAAGGAAACTGATAATGCTTGTCCAGAAAGGCGAACCTGAGGAACTGGTGATGATCTTTGTGGATAGGAATGTGCAGATAGCCATCCTTTAAGTCCACGGTGGTCATATATTGACCCTCCTGGATCAATGGTAAGATAGTCCGAATGGTCTCCATCTTGAAAGATGGAACTGTTAGGAATTGGTTTAGGATCTTGAGATCCAGAATTGGTCTGAAGGTTCCCTCCTTTTCGGGAACTATAAACAGATTGGAGTAGAACCCCTGCCCCTGTTCTGATTTTGGAACTGGGCAGATCACTCCCATGGTAAAAAGGTCTTCTACACAGCATAAGAACGCCTCTCTTTTTGTCGGGTTTACAGACAATTGAGAAAGATGAAGCCTCCCCCTTGGAGGGGAATCCTTGAAATCTAGAAGGTATCCCTGGGTTACAATTTCTACTGCCCAGGAATCCTGAACGTCTCTTGCCCAGGCCTGAGCAAAGAGAGTCTGCCCCCTACTAGATCCGGTCCCAGATCGGGGGCTACCCCTTCATGCTGACTTAGTGGCAGCAGCAGGCTTTTTGGCCTGTTTACCCTTGTTCCAAGCCTGATTAGGTCTCCAGGTTGGCTTGGATTGAGCAAAGCTCCCCTCTTGCTTTGCAGCAGGGGAAGAGGTAGAGGGACAACTCTTGAAGTTTCGAAAGGAACGAAAATTATTTTGTTTGGTCCTTGTCTTATTTGACTTATCCTGAGGGAGAGTATGACCCTTCCCTCCAGTAATGTCTGAAATGATCTCTTTCAATGCAGGCCTGAATAGGGTCTTACCTTTGAAAGGGATGGACAAAAGCTTAGATTTAGATGACACATTAGCTGACCAGCACTTAAGCCATAACGCTCTATGCACTAAAATGGCAAAACCTGAATTCTTAGCCGCTAATTTCCAAAATATCATCTAGTGGGGTCTCCATCTGAAGAGCCTCTTCTAGAGCCTCAAACCAAAAGGCAGCTGCAGTGGTTACAGGAACAATGCATGCTATAGGTTGAAGAAGAAAACCTTGATGAACAAAACTTTTCTTTAGGAGACCCTCTAATTTTTTATCCATAGGATCAATGAAAGCACAACTGTCTTCAATAGGTATAGTTGAACACTTAGCCAGGGTAGAAATAGCTCCCTCCATCTTAGGGACCGTCTGCCATGAGTCCTTTATGGTGTCAGAAATGGGAAACATTTTCTTAAAAACAGGAGGGGGAGAGAACGGAATACCTGATTTATCCCACTCCTTAGTAACAATGTCCGAAATCCTCTTAGGGACCGGAAACACATCAGTATAAACAGGAAACTCTAAATATTTGTCCATTTTACACAATTTCTCTGGAACTACAATAGGGTCACAATCATCCAGAGTAGCTAAAACCTCCCTGAGCAATAAGTGGAGGTGCTCTAGCTTAAATTTAAATGCCGTCATATCTCAATCTGTCTGAGAGAACATCTTTCCTGAATCAGAAATCTCTCCCTCAGACAGCAAATCCCTCATCCCTACTTCAGAACATTGTGAGGGAATATTTTAACACTGTACCCACTAAGCTTTAGAAGGATTGCACCACAATAAACCCCCAAATGAAAAAAATGGATTGAAATATGTCTAAAACCGGTTAAACCCCCCAAGCACTTTGCCACAGCTCCGCTGTGGCCCTACCTGCCCTTAGGAAACGATAATATGGGGCTTAAAGCTTCAATTAGTCCCTCAGAAGACTATCAGGACCTCAGTAGAAGTTGCTTGCTGCTTGTAAATGTAGGCCCCGCCCACCTCACTCGATGTTGCTGGGGCCTACACAAAACTAACAAACCCTGCCTGAAAGCCATGTGGGTTATAAACAACCCCAAAGAACCCTCAAGCAAATGTCCCATAAAACAGAAAATGTTACTCCCAGACACAAAAACGTTTGTCCCAAATTCACATAACAAACTGAGTGCCCACAAAAAATTAACCCTTTATGCAAGCTAGTAAAAACCTCTGATAACACTAGGATTACTGCTTCCCCTTCCCCTAATGGGAACACTGTCAGCCTTTCTGAGTTAACACAGTCTCTGCAGAAAATATGACTGAACATACCTCATTGCTGTATAGCAAGAAACCGTTCCTCACACTGAAGTTTTCCTGTACTCCTCAGCTTCTGTGGGAACAGCAGTGGACCTTAGTTACAAATGCTAAGATCATCATCCTCCAGGCAGAAATCTTCATCTATGTCCTGCCTGAGAGTAAATAGTACAACACCGGTACCATTTAAAAATAACAAACACTTGGTTGAAGATAAAATAAAACTAACAGTTTAACACCTCTTCTCTTTACTCTTCCTGCTTAGAGCCAGCAAAAAGAATGACTGGGGGGTGGAGTTAAGGGGGGAGCTATATAGACAGCTCTGCTGTGGTGCTCTCTTTGCTACTTCCTGTCAGGCAGGACAGTATCCCACAAGTTAGGATGAATCCGTGGACTCGGTACATCATGCAAAAGAAATATTGACCGATTAGGGTTTTTCTGATCAAATGGGATGTATATTTGACACACCTATTTCAACTAGAACGCAAATGAACCAGCCACGTCCTACAATGATGTATAACAGGGCTTTTATAATCGTTTAGCCAAATTAGTTTAAGGATTAATAATAAACAATACAGTTAATGGCATGGAAGCCTTTACTTATCTAGCCGATTGTGTTTTTTAGGGTTAATATGGTATATCCCTACTGACCATGATTTTTGTTTTCTTGATGGGGTTTAAAGGGACACTGAACCCAAATTTTTTCTTTCGTGATTCAGATGGAGCATGAAATTTTAAGCAACTTTCTAATTTACTCCTATTATTAAATTTTCTTTATTCTCTTGGTATCTTTATTTGAAATGCAAGAATGTAAGTTTAGATGCCGGCCCATTTTTGGTGAACAACCTAGGTTGCTTGCTGATTGGTGGATAAATTCATCCACCAATAAAAAAGTGCTGTCTAGAGTTCTGAACCAAAATAGGCTTAGATGCCTTCTTTTTCAAATAAAGATAGCAAGAGAACAAAGAAAAAAGTAAATTTATGTTTACCTGATAAATTAATTTCTTTTACAATATGACGAGTCCACGGATTTCATCCTTACTTGTGGGATATTAACCTCCTGCTAACAGGAAGTGGCAAAGAGTACCACAGCAGAGCTGTATATAAAGCCCCTCCCTTTCCCTCCACCCTCAATCATTCTGCCGAAAGTATAGGAAGAGAAAAGGAAAGGCTAAAAGGTGCAGAGGTGACTGAAGTTTACCAAAAATAAATAAATCTGTCTTAAAAAGAACAGGGTGAGCCGTGGACTCGTCATATCGTAAAAGAAATTAATTTATCAGGTAAGCATAAATTTACTTTTCTTTTACAAAGATATCACGAGTCCACGGACTTCATCCTTACTTGTGGGATACCAATACCAAAGCAAAAGGACACGGATAAAAGGGAGGGACAAGACAGGAACCTAAACAGAAGGCACCACTGCTTGAAGAACCTTTCTCCCAAAAATAGCCTCAGAAGAAGCAAAAGTATAAAATTTGTAAAATTTGGAAAACGTATGAAGGGACGACCAAGTCGCAACCTTACAAATCTGTTCAACAGAAGCATCGTTTTTAAAAGCCCATGTGGAAGCCACAGCCCTAGTAGAATGAGCCGTAATTCTTTCAGGAGGCTGCTGTCCAGCAGGCTCATATGCCAGACCGAAGTCAAACAAGGAACCCCCGAAGGGAACCGAGAGCGGGGTGCGCTAACTGAACCAAACAATCAAATTAGTGCACAAACCATATGTTTCCCGTGAGATCGGGCAGTGAGTTCAAAACAATTGGAATAAAAGGTGCAAGCGGCAAAGCTCCTCTGGTCCTCGGAGTGAAGGTTTCTGAAAATTATAAATGAAAGAGAGGGCGCCACATAGCATGATACTGTTGTTGTAAAATCAAAAGGCAGAATATTCAAAAAGGCTTACCAAATGGTTCTGCACCGTTCTATGACCGGTGCTATCAGGCAGACTAACACTCTCAGTGGTTAGCACACTGGGTGGCCTCAGCTGTAATGCAGACAGGTGGATCTCTGTGTTGCTTGATTGCAGTAACCAAACGTCTGTATAGACCATGTATTGCACACTGCAGTGGATTTTGAAATCAAACACCTTTCCAGGTTAGATCAATAAAAATGTAAGACAACTTCCGTATGATAGAATTAAAATCTTTAATCCATATAAGAATTGCTACGCGTTTCTAGACCAATGTCTGGTCTTTTCCTCAGGCATAAAAACAATGGATACAATTTAAACAAATTGAAACCTTAAATACAGGTGAGTTTAAAAACGGAAGTTGTCATAGTTTCAAAAAAAGACCAATCGTAACAAAGAAAACCCTGTGGGTCTTATCAACACTGATTGAGAAATCTAAACCTGTAAGCTAATCATTGTTAACAATATGTGTTAAAATGTTTCTGAACATATAAGGTATCTGTCACAAATTTTATAGAGATGAATAGTACTTGATACACAATACAATAACTGCAGCTGCTTCTCCCAGTTATAAGTATATACGATTGGAAAAACATATTTAAATGTGAAATGTTCATTATAAAACTGACGTGTAGTGTTATTTGAAGCTATGTGGTGGTGGATAAATGTAAATAATGTGAGAGGTAATGAGAATATAAAAGGAACAGAATCCAACTGGAAATGGGATGATGGATTGTATACAATTGTTGCCAATAAATAATAATATTAATAATATGTGGAAATGTCAATTTTTGCAATATCCTGATATGTGATCAGAAATAAACCAAATTGATGTGTCACTGGTCGTTTTGATCGTTATGGTTATCATATTGGTTCGTAACATATCCATAAGTCTAATCTAAATCTGGATCTAAATATTGGTGAAGGTGTTTGGACAATCTATTGCAAGTGTCATATTGGTTGGTATCATTATTGTTATATCTAAATATTAATTAAATGTTGCTAAATCAAGGTTGGCATTTAAGCCTTCAGGAAATAATGTTTTTAACTTGAAAATCCAGAAGGTTTCTCATTGTCTGAGTTTGGTAGTTCTGTTGTAATCTGCTGACCTAGGAATAAAATCTATGGGAATAAATTTGAAGATATGAGGGTTGACTTGATGTTTAGCTAGACAATGGGTTGGAACACTATGTTTGATTTTTGTTTTCTTGCAATTTTTACAGTTGCGAAAGTGTTCTCCCCACCTTATTTTTACCTTCCTAGAGGTGCGGCCTATATATTGTAGCCCGTAAATGCACTCTAACAGGTAAACAACAAAAGAAGTGTTACAATTGTAAAATCCCTGAATGGGATGTATATCTCCGGTGGTATGGGACTTGAAGGTTTTGGTGCCATGTTTAATATATTGGCAAGATTTGCAACCAGTTTTTCCGCATTTATATACTCCCTGTAACCCAAAGATACCCTTCTTAGATTTTGTAATGATCTTGGATTGTTGTTGGGTGTGTTTAACAATTTTGCTAGGTGCTAATCTGCTTCTCAAGGTTGGAGCTCTCCTATAAACTATCTTTGGTTTGTCCTGTACTATATTTCTCAAAATATGATCCCTTTGGATGACATGCCAGTGTTTATGTATAATTTGATTAATTCTTTGGAAATTATTATTATATTGAGTAATGAACATGATATTTCCCTGGTCTGTTGGTGTGTTAGATAGTTGATTCATTTTATTGTTGTTAGATAGTATCTCATTCCTGTCTAATCTTTTTGTTCTCATTAGTGCATTGTCTAACACTGATACAAAGTGAATTTATATACCCTACCGCCACAAGAGGGCAGTAATGAGTATTCACAAAGTTAACCGTTTCATATACTTAACACTAAGCAATCCTTAAAACAGTGTTAGATGAACTTAAAGGGACACTACCCAATTTTGTTTCTTTCATGATTCAGATAGAGCATACGATTTTAAAAAACTTTCTAATTTACTCCTATTATCAAATTTTCTTCGTTTTCTTGCTATCTTTATTTGAAAAGAATGCATCTAAGCTTCTTGGTTCAGACTCTGGATAGAACTTTTTTTATTGGTGGATGAATTTATCCACCAATCAGCAAGGACAACCCAGGTTGTTCAACAAAAATGGTCCGGCATCTAAACTTACATTCTTGCATTTCAAATAAAGATACCAAGAGAATGAAGAAAATGTGATAATAGGAGTAAATTAGAAAGTTGATTAAAATGTCATGCTCTATCTGAATCACGAAAGAAAAAAATTGGGTTCAGTGTCCCTTTAACATAAAACAGAAGCATATATAGATATTTTTTATAAACAAAAAAATTTATGAAAAAATCAATTTATAAAGCTATACTCCCCTCCTTTGTCTAGGGACAAATTCAATGATCTGAAAGTGACATGAGACGGGGGCAAGTACATTTTTGTTTTTGGATCTATGAATTAGGCACTAGAGAGCCTGATGGTATGAATAGGGATTGGGATCTCTCTGTATTTTTATAAGAACATAAATGTATATTCCTGTTGATATATTTATATTCATTGGTATATTTTTGTATTTTTTGTCATATTTTCCCTGTTCTTGCTGGTAATATTTTATATTGTAGATTTTTTTAAAAAAAAAAACTTTTGGAAATGTGAACTTATTAGAGTATAGCTTTATAAATTGATTTTTTCATTATTTTTTTTGTTTATAAAAAAAATCTACATATGCTTCTGTTTTATGTTAAGTTCATCTAACACAGTTTTAAGGATTGCTTTGTGTTAAGTATATGAAATGGTTAACTTTGTGAATACTCATTACTGCCCTCTTGTGGCGGTAGGGTATATAAATTCACTTTGTATCAGTGTTCTTAATTGCATGATCAAGGGAGGTTTACTCTCGAAACGTTGCTACTTTGTTATGTTTGTGCTCAATAAATAATTGTATTCCACAATTTGCTGCCTACCTATTTTGGATTTTTGGACTCTTATTTGGTCTTGGTGGTGGAGAACTGATTGGTGTGCTGGACTGTTATTGTTTATTATTATATTGAGATGCATCAAGACATATCTTGCAAGCAGAAGCCAGCAATCAGCCGTTGTATTAACATAAGTACAAAAATGCTCATCAAAGGGACATTCCGGTCAAAATTTAAATTCACATAGATGAATTATATCTTTGTATAGAAACATATTTGCAATATACATGTATTGGCAAAAAGCTTCTAGTAAAATGTATCACTGTGTTAGTGTTATCATTGTTCTCTGCACGTGAAGCATAGCTAGATATTCTCAGTGCACCAGCATGTTTTTTTTTCTTTATTTAATAGTTTCACAAAATAAACATTTCAAATTAGTTTGCAAACAGCAAGTTATAATCTCTAAACAGGGTCCAAAGTCAGAGTATACCAATTATTCTTTGGATCCTGTATAAAAAAACAACTTCATTACTCTTGCCAATCTCTCATCTAGCAGTTTCTTTGTCTGGATCATTATATAAGAACATTACACAACAATCAAAGTTCGAGGTGGGGGGGTTATTTAATACCAGCGAGTTACATTTATATGCAAAATTGAAGTTAATCGTGATGTGATACAAATGGAAAAAATAGGTTGTGATTATGAGTTTAATTATTATTCGTGGGGGAAAAAAGTGAGGTGGGGAAAAAAAATAAAGTTAAATAGTGAAAACCCTCGCTGGATTATGAACCTTAAAGGGCCACTGTAAGTAAATATTTTTTATGCCTGTTACTAAGTAACTACCCCAAATACGCTTTTTATCAATAGCATTTCATTAACATATCTCTACCGTATGTCAGAAATCTTGTCTGCAAATGTAATTGTTTTCCAAACCCACTCCGTGGGTATCCTTTGCTCTGTACCAATCCGTTTACAATACCTAGGTTTCAAAATGGCGCTATAAACACAGTTATTGGTTTAAGTATTTTGAACACTCAGTGCTGAAAATAGTGGGCAGGATAACGTGACATCATTGGCAAATAAAAGATATAACTTTTAGAACGTTATGAAACTTCGTTTTAGAGAAAATATAGGTCAGTAGGTTTTAATTAATGTTTATTAACTTTAATATGTTAGTTGTTTAGCTTAAAAATGATAACAGAAAGTAATCCTTTAAAGGAACACTGAACCCAATTTTTTTCTTTTGTGATTCAGATAGAGCATACAATTTTAAGCAACTTTCTAATTTACTCCTATTATCAATTTCTTTTACAAAGATATGACGAGTCCACGGATTTCATCCTTACTTGTGGGATATTAACCTCCTGCTAACAGGAAGTGGCAAAGAGCCAACCAGCAGAGCTGTATATATATATATGGATTTCTAGATCTCATAATCAGAGCAAGCATTGTGTTATCTGGCAAGAGTTTCTGTTACAATCCTTTTAGACTAAAATCAGATGTTTACTAAGTTGACCAGTTTTCCATACACCATTTAAAGGGACATGAAACCCATATGAAACCCATATGCAAATTTAAATAACTTTCCAATTTACATCTAATATCTAATTTTCTTCATTCTTTTGATGTCCTTTGTTGAAAATCATATCTAAATATGCTCAGTAGCTGCTGATTGGTGGCTGCACATAGATACCTCATGTGATTGGCTCACCCATGTGCATTGCTATTTCTTCAACAAAGGATATCTAAAGAATGAAGGCGTATCCTGCCACTGCCTCACCAGCCTCTGACGTCACTGCACGTCACTGATATATATATATATATATATATGCAGAAAAGATGGATGTAGGTGTGGCGCTGTAAGAACACCCTAAAGATATATATTCAGTTGTAACTATAGTGTTAGATTTGCTGCCTATGAATATCTATCTAAAGAAAACTGTGCCCCCAAGGACAGTAAACTTGATAGAATAAAATGTTAAATGAATAGGGAAAAAGGGGGAATAGGGAATATTCAAATTGGTGCAACACTCAATAATATAATATTTAAAACTGAATAGTATGTGACAGATTTGGTACACAAAGATATATATCAAAATGCAGCCATCTGTTTCAGGAATAGCCTAAATGTTGGCAGATGTGACTTCGCTTGGTATTTTAAATGTTGTAATAACAACAGCCTAAGCGTATAGTATGTGGTGATAAAAATAATGATAATGATAAGGCAATTTCAATATTGAGTTTAGATCACAAATAATAACCCAATAAAGTACAAATTATAAGTCCAATGTTTGTAGAAAACTTCAATAGCTGTAGGTAGATGCGAGTAATACAAATGTTTAGGCAAATGAAACAATGTATCCACGTTCCACAACGAGCCCGTTGGGAGTATACTTACACTCTGTTACCTCAATCTGATGAGGTAAGTGCCGCGCAGTGTATAGGTAGTTCTCCCTCCTGGTATCTGTGGTGTAGTGGAGCGGTGTCCTCTTATAATCCAGAGATCTCTTAGATGTTCTCTCTCGAATTTGGATGTTGCATTTGTAGTTACTCTGTTTCCTCTACTGGTATTTCTCACTACCTCCCACCTGGCTTGACTGGAGGAGCAACAAGAATCAGCTTCCTATTTTGCACTGTGACAAAGGGGAAGAGAAATATCTGTACTATAATGTGTTCTGCTCTGAGAACAAACACATTTTATCACCACATACTATACGCTTAGGCTGTTGTTATTACAACATTTAAAATACCAAGCGAAGTCACATCTGCCAACATTTAGGCTATTCCTGAAACAGATGGCTGCATTTTGATATATATCTTTGTGTACCAAATCTGTCACATACTATTCAGTTTTAAATATTATATTATTGAGTGTTGCGCCAATTTGAATATTCCCTATTCCCCCTTTTCCCCTATTCATTTAACATATATATATATAGCCCTTCCCTTCCACCCTCAGTCATGTTATACTAGGAAGAGGTGAAGTGCGATGCTAGTTTTAGTTTCTTCAATCAAGAAGTTTTTTTATTTTCAAATGGTACCGGTGTGTACTATTTTCCTCAGGGGGCTATGGAAGAAGTTTTCTGCCCTGAGGTTGATGATCTTAGCAGACGTAACTAAGATCCACATTGGTTCCCACAGATTGCTGAAGGTAGTGTAAGAAATCTTCAGAGTGGAGAACAGCTGCATGCTATAAGCATTGAGGTATGTTCAGTCTTTTTTTCTGAGGAGACCTGTTATATCAGAATGGCTTACATTTTTCTTTGCTATAAAAGGGGTTAAAGTGGACCTGGTTTTAAAGGAAAAAGGTGTTACTTTAAATCCTTTATTTTAACGTTTTTTGTGTGACATATTGGGTGTTTGTTATTGACACTGGGAGAGGCAGCTCGTTATTTTATTTTTATTAAGGGCTGCAGCATTATGAGTTTGTGCAGCATTATAAGTTAGTTTTTTGGGACCACTTGGTTTTTTGTTCTAACCGCTTCCTATGCGGTATTTTGGATTTGTTTGTGATCTCCCTTAATGGGTGGGGCCTATTTTTCACGCGCTCCGACGCGCAGTACATTTTGGCTCATTAGGCATCAGGCATGAGCTTCAGTTAGGCATAAACTTATGCTCTGATGACCGGATCATGGTAGAGTTGTTCTCAAGTACTTTAAGGGCAGGTAGATGCCACAGCAGAGCTGTGGCGAGGTGCAGGGGTAATTTTTTTGAATAAATTGTATTTTTTCACTATAAATGTCCTTATAAGGTTTTTTTTGCCTACTGCTCTTAGGTGCAATAATTTGTGGGCATATTAAATATGTGTTGCTAATCAGATTTAGTTATTTAGCTTTTTTTAGTTTTGGAAAAATTGTATACTTTTTTATTTTTTAAAGGCGCAGTACATTTTTTTGAAAAATTGTTCAAATTGTTTAACATTTTTAAGATATTGTTAGTCTATTCAACATGTCTGACATTGAGGATACTAATTGTTCTATGTGTTTAGAAGCCATTATGGAACCCCCACTTACATTGTGTACCTCTTGTATTGAAAGGGCCTTACAATGTAAGAAGCATATTTTAAGTAATAAAAGTATGCCTAAGGATGATTCTCAGTCGGGGAGAATTAGATGGAATATCCTGATTCTCTTTAAAGTGTCACAACCTTTAACACCCACACAAGCAACGCCAAGTACTTCTAGTGCGTCTAATGCTTTTACTCTGCAGGAAATGGCTGCAGTTATGTCAACTACTCTTACAGAGGTATTATCCAAATTACCAGTGTTACAGGGCAAACGCAGTAGGTCAGGTATTAATGTAAATACTGAATCCTCTGTTGCTTTATTAGCTTTTTCCGATGTTCCCTCACAGTGTTCTGAGTTGGGGGTTAGGGAATTGCTGTCTGAGGGTGAACTTTCAGACCCAGGAAATATTTTAGCTCACACAGATTCGGACATTATGTCATTTAAATTTAAGCTTGAACACCTACGTCTGTTACTTAGGGAGGTTTTTGCGACTCTGGATGATTGTAAACCTATTATAATACCACCAGAGAAATTGTGTAAGATGGACAAATATTTAGAGGTACCTACTTACACTGATGTTTTTCCGATTCCTAAAAGAATTTCGGAAATTGTTAAAAAAGGAATGTGATAGACCAGGCATACCGTTCTCTCCTCCTCCTACTTTTAAGAAAATGTTTCCCATATCTGACACCATTCGAGACTTGTGGCAAACGGTCCCTAAGGTGGAGGGAGCTATATCTACTTTGACTAAGCTTACAACTATACCTATTGAGGATAGTTGTGCTTTCAAAGACCCTATGGATAAAAAATTAGAGGGTCTTTTAAAGAAATTATTTATTCATCAAGGTTTTCTTTTACAACCTACGGCTTGCATTGTTCCAGTAACTACTGCAGCAGCTTTTTGGTTCGAAGAGTCTCTGAAGGTTGAGACTCCATTAGATGATATTCTGTATAGAATAAAGGTTCTTAAGCTAGCTAATTCTTTTATTACCGATGCTGCTTTTCAAATTGCTAAATTAGCAGCAAAAAAATGCAGGTTTTGCCATTCTGGCGCGTAGAGCGTTATAGCTCAAATCTTGGTCTGCTGATGTGTCATCAAAATCTAAGCTTTTGGCTATTCCTTTTAAAGGTAAGACCCTATTTGGGCCTGAATTGAAGGAGATAATTTCTGACATTACTGAAGGTAAAGGTCATGCCCTACCTCAGGATAAGTCTGTTAAAATGAGGGGTAAACAGAATAAGTTTCATTCCTTTCAAAACTATAAAAGAGGACCCTCTGCTTCTTTTTGCTCAATCTAAATCTGGAGACCCAACCAGACTTGGAATAAAGGTAAACAATCCAAGAAGCCCGCTGCTGCTTCCAAGACAGCATGAAGGGGTGGCCCTCGATCCGGGACCGGATCTGGTAGGGGGCAGACTTTCTCTCTTTGCTCAGGCTTGGGCAAGAGATGTTCAGAATCCTGCGCACTGGAAATAGTGACCCACGGGTATCAACTAGAATTCAAGGATTTTCTCCCAAGGGGGAAATTTCATCTTTCACGATTATCTGTAGACCAGATAAAGAGAGAGGCGTTCTTACGTTGTATAAAATACCTCTATACTATGGGAGTAATTTGTTCTGTTCCAAAGCTGGAACAGGGACAGGGGTTTTACTCAAATCTTTTTGTAGTTCCCAAAAAAGAAATAACTTTCAGACCCATTTTAGATCTCAAGTGTCTAAACAAATTTCTCAGAGTCCCATCGTTCAAAATGGAGACTATATGAACAATCTTACCAATGATTCAGGAAGGTCAATATATGACTACCGTGGACTTGAAGGATGCATACCTTCATATCCTTATTCACAAGGCACCCAGAATTTTCACAAAAGTTCTAGGGTCTCTTAGGGACTCTTATAGACTCGGTAGACATGAAAAATCTTCTGACAGAGGTCATAAAGACAAAGATTCTGAATACTTGCCGAGCACTTCAGTCCATTCATCAGCCATCAGTGGCTCAGTGCATGGAAGTCATTGGATTAATGGTAGCGGCAATGGATATAATTCCGCTTGCCCGCTTTCATCTCAGACCACTACAGCTGTGCATGCTCGGACAGTGGAATGGGGATTATGCGAATTTATCTCCTCAAATAAATCTGGATCGAGAGACCAGAGACTCTCTTCTTTGGTGGTTGTCGCCGGATCATCTGTCCCAGGGGACTTGTTTCCGCAGACCCTTGTGGGTGATAGTGACAACGGATGCCAGCCTTCTGGGCTGGGGTGCAGTCTAGAACTCCCTGAAGGCTCAGGGTGTTTGGACTCAGGTGGAGTCTCTACTTCCAATCAATATTCTGGAACTGAGAGCAATATTCAATGCGCTTCTGGCGTGGCCTCAGTTGACTTTGGCAAAATTCATCAGGTTCCAGTCGGACAACATTACGACTGTGGCATATATCAATCATCAGGGGGGAAAAAAGAGTTCCTTAGCGATGATAGAAGTATCCAAGATAATCCGATGGGCGGAGACCCACTCTTGTTATCTGTCGGCAATCTACATCCCAGGAGTAGAAAATTGGGAAGTGGATTTTCTAAGTCTTCAGACTTTTCATCCGGGGGAGTGGGAACTCCATCAGGAGGTATTTGCCTCACTGATTCTCAGATGGGGCAGACTAGAGTTGAATCTAATGGCGTCTCAACAGAATGCCAAGCTCCCGAGATACAGATCCAGGTCAAGGAATCCACAGGCCGAACTGATAGATGCCCTGGCAGTGCCTTGGAAGTTCAGCCTAGCTTATGTGTTTCCACCATTTCCTCTCCTTCCACGCGTGATTGCTCGAATCAAACAGGAGAGAGCTTCAGTAATCCTGATAGCGCCTGCGTGGCTACACAGGACTTGGTATGCGGATCTAGTGGACATGTCCTCTCTGCCACCGTGGAAACTTCCTTTACAACAGGACCTTCTCATTCAAGGTTCTTTCCAACATCCAAATCTAATTTCTCTGCAGCTGACTGCATGGAGATTGAACGCTTGATTTGATCGAAACGAGGATTCTCTGATTTGGTCATTGATACTTTGATACAGGCTCGAAAGCCTGTCACTAGAAAAATCCTGGATTTCTTCCTAAGGTTGTTTCAAATAAGAACATTAATCAAGAAATTGTTGTTCCTTCATTGTGTCCTAATCCTTCTTCCAAGAAGGAGCGTCTGTTACATAATCTGGACGTGGTCCGTGCCTTGAAGTTTTACTTACAGGCAACCAAGATTTTTCGTCAATCATCTTCATTATTCATTGTTTATTCTGGAAAGCGTAGGGGTCAGAAAGCTACGGCTACCTCTCTTTCTCTTTGGCTGAGAAGTATCTTCCGCCTGGCATATGTTTATAAATGAAAGAGAGGGCGCCACATAGCGTGATACTGTTGTTGTAAAATCAAAAGGCAGAATATTCAAAAAGGCTTACCAAATGGTTCTGCACCGTTCTATGACCGGTGCTATCAGGCAGACTAACACTCTCAGTGGTTAGCACACTGGGTGGCCTCAGCTGAACTGCAGACAGGTGGATCTCTGTGTTGCTTGATTGCAGAAACCAAACGTCTGTATAGACCATGTATTGCAGACTGCAGTGGATTTTGAAATCAAACACCTTTCCAGGTTAGATCAATAAAAATGTAAGACAACTTCCGTATGATAGAATTAAAATCTTTAATCCATATAAGAATTGCTACGCGTTTCTAGACCAATGTCTGGTCTTTTCCTCAGGCATAAAAACAATGGATACAATTTAAACAAATTGAAACCTTAAATACAGGTGAGTTTAAAAACGTCATAGTTTCAAAAAAAGACCAATCTTAACAAAGAAAACCCTGTGGGTCTTATCAACACTGATTGAGAAATCTAAACCTGTAAGCTAATCATTGTTAACAATATGTGTTAAAATGTTGCTAGGATGTTTCTGAACTATATAAGGTATCTGTCACAAATTTTATAGAGATGAATAGTACTTGATACACAATACAATAACTGCAGCTGCTTCTCCCAGTTATAAGTATATACGATTGGAAAAACATATTTAAATGTGAAATGCTCATTATAAAACTGACGTGTAGTGTTATTTGAAGCTATGTGGTGGTGGATAAATGTAAATAATGTGAGAGGTAATGAGAATATAAAAGGAACAGAATCCAACTGGAAATGGGATGATGGATTGTATACAATTGTTGCCAATAAATAATAATATTAATAATATGTGGAAATGTCAATTTTTGTAATATCCTGATATGTGATCAGAAATAAACCAAATTGATGTGTCACTGGTCGTTTTGATCGTTATGGTTATCATATTGGTTCCTAACATATCCATAAGTCTAATCTAAATCTGGATCTAAATATTGGTGAAGGTGTTTGGACAATCTATTGCAAGTGTCATATTGGTTGGTATCATTATTGTTATATCTAAATATTAATTAAATGCTGCTAAATCAAGGTTGGCATTTAAGCCTTCAGGAAATAATGTTTTTAACTTGAAAATCCAGAAGGTTTCTCGTTGTCTGAGTTTGGTAGTTCTGTTGTAATCTGCTGACCTAGGAATAAAATCTATGGGAATAAATTTGAAGATATGAGGGTTGACTTGATGTTTAGCTAGACAATGGGTTGGAACACTATGTTTGATTTTTGTTTTCTTGCAATTTTTACAGTTGCGAAAGTGTTCTCCCCACCTTATTTTTACCTTCCTAGAGGTGCGGCCTATATATTGTAGCCCGCAAATCTAACAGGTAAACAACAAAAGAAGTGTTACAATTGTAAAATCCCTGAATGGGATGTATATCTCCGGTGGTATGGGACTTGAAGGTTTTGGTGCCATGTTTAATGTATTGGCAAGATTTGCAACCAGTTTTTCCGCATTTATATACTCCCTGTAACCCAAAGATACCCTTCTTAGATTTTGTAATGATCTTGGATTGTTGTTGGGTGTGTTTAACAATTTTGCTAGGTGCTAATCTGCTTCTGAGGGTTGGAGCTCTCCTATAAACTATCTTTGGTTTGACCTGTACTATATTTCTCAAAATAGGATCCCTTTGGATGACATGCCAGTGTTTATGTATAATTTGATTAATTTTTTGGAAATTATTATTATATTGAGTAATGAACATGATATTTCCCTGGTCTGTTGGTGTGTTAGATAGTTGATTCATTTTATTGTTGTTAGATAGTATCTCATTCCTGTCTAATCTTTTTGTTCTCATAAGTGCATTGTCTAAAATATGAACCGGATAGTTTCTCTCTATAAATCTATTGTATATAATCTGACTTTGTTCAAGCAAAGTGTTGTAATCTGCACAGTTCCTCCTGATGCGTCTGAACTGACTGTACGGTACATTGTTAATCCAGCTTCTATGGTGATTGCTATGGTATTCCAAATAGCTGTTGCTATCCACATCTTTAAAAAAAGTTTTGGACATAATGGTCTGGTTGGGCCCCCAACTGAGTGCCAAATCCAAATAATCTATTGATTCAGATTGTATATTGGCTGTGAATGTGATTCCCATATTGTTGTTATTAAGTCGTGTAATGAATAATTCTGCTGATTCAGTACAGCCATCCCAAATGAATATGAGGTCGGCCATAGAATACCAGGTTCTCCCCAAGGTTCGCTTGGTAGATGTATATCTCCTCAAATAATCCCATAAAGAGATTAGCGAAATTTGGGGCGAATCTGGTACCCATGGCCATCCCCCTGATCTGCAGATAGAAACGATCTAGGTATAAAAAATAATTATGTTGCAAGATGTACTTAATGCATTCTAAAATATATGTTCTTTGGGTAAATAAAGATCCAGTTCTAAAAAATGAGAAATTGCCGTCAATCCCAGATCATGGGTGATGTTTGAATATAGGGAACTGACGTCACAGGTGATCCATAATTTCTTTTTGTTTGTGAGGGTAAGATTTTGTAATAATTGTAACAGATAAGTGCTGTCCCTAATGTAAGATGGAAGAGTGGTTACATATTTCTGTAAAAATTGGTCAATGTAAAATGATAAATTATAAGTTAGATTGCCTATCCCGGCTATGATGGGATGTCCGGGAGGGTTATTTTTATCCTTATGGATTTTTGGGAGATAGTAGTAATGTGCAATGCTCGGATTATCTGTTCTAAGGAATTCTCGTTCTTCTTTATTTAGAATTCCCTGCAGTGCACCCTTGCCTATTAATTTCTGATATGTTAGTTTGAAAAGGGGGGTCGGATCTCTGGGTAGAATTTGATAGTAATTAATGTCTCCTAGAATTCTCTCTGCTTCTTTTTTGTAATCTTTATAGTCCTGAATAATAATACCACCCCCCTTGTCAGCGTCACGGATCACAATGTTAGAATTATTCTGTAGACTGTACAAAGCTTTTTTTATGTCTCTGAAAGGAGTAGTTTGTCCTTTTAGCTGTTGTTTCTACTAATTTTTCACAATCCTCTAAGACCATGTTTTGATATAATTCAATGTATTTATTGTTGATATTGGTCGGATTGAAATTAGATTTGTTTTTGACATTGGTGTGTATGTATCCTTCGAATAGATGATCAGTTATGTCTTCAATGTTAGCTATGACACATGGTGTTGAATGATCAGAGGGCATGTTGTCAGTTAGTATTACCTGCGGGTTTGTGCTGTGTAATTGTTCTCTACTTAATTTTTTTATTTGCAAAATATTTTTGTAACGATAGCTTGCGTGTGAAATTATTTACATCAACGAATAAGTTAAAAATGTTTGGTGAGTTTGGTGGGCAAAAAGACAGGCCTTTTTTCAATACTCTTTTTTCTTCTATGGATAATGTGTATGATGATAGATTAAATAGTCCCTGGTTTAATCTGGATAATTCCGCTTTCTTGGCGGTAATGCCTCTGCCCCTCCTGCCTCGTTTTCTGGTATATGAGGTCTTTTTGCCAACCTTGTTGGCAAGTTTTCTATTCTTGTATTGGGGCCTATCCCTAAAAAAGGAGGCGGTGGGTTGTTGCTAGTGCTAGGACTCTCCCCATCTCCTATCATTATGAGTGGGCTAAATCTATTATTATGTTCGTATTGTTCGAGATGTGTTGTTGGAGTTTGAGGATTGTCATTGTTATTCCAAAACTGGTTGTTTATTGGGTCAATGGTTGGTCATCTGTAATGATGTGATATGTCTCTATGTTCATTGTGATCTTGTCTCTTGTTGTGATCGCCCTGAGGTCTGTAATGGCTATTGGGGTTCCAGGTATTTCCCTGGTATGATAGGACGTGTGCACTTTTATGTTGATAGGCTTGGGCTGACTGATAGGAAATATTGTGGGAATCTTTAGTATTGAAGTGCCTAGATTTTGGTTTTCTATTCATGTTGGACATTTGATCTCTATTTGAAAGGTGATGAAAGTTAGATGATTGATATGAGTGCAGTTGATAAAGCCCTTTAGAAGCAGGATAATAATTGTGCTGGGCTCTATTGCTAGAGGAAGACCAATCCTGTCTGTATTGGCCTTCATTATGTGCTCTTTGTTCATAATCAGACTGGGGAATCCTATTACTAGATGTATTGTAATGAGTATAATGAGGACTAGGTCGATTTTGGAAAGATTGTGGTTGTTTGTAATAATTATTGTTATTCCTGTTGTGATGGACCCTTCTTATTTCCTGTTGATTAGGGTGTGTGGAACTTTTCGAAAGTGTATTGTCCTTACGATTAAAGGTATATACACAGTTATTAATGTAATCTTCATGGTCCCTTTGTAATTTTTTATTTTTATTCTGGACAATATTTTCCTGAAATCTGTCAGTACGTTCATTAATTTCTTTTAAAATTTTACTGTAATCAGGGTTTTGCTGATAAACCCTGAGATCTGTTTGTATTTTCTCTATATTCGTACTGCTATGTATAGTTGGCGTCTGTGTTCAATTAAAATCTTCATTAAGTTAAAAGAACACTCATTAAGTGCATCATACCACTTTTGTAAAAGTGCAGGGTCATCTTTAAATGAACAATGTTTGAGGATCCTCAATCCTCTGGGAACATATTTAACCTCTGTATATTTTTCCAGAGCCGTGAGGTCCCACCAATGTCTATGTTCTTTGTTTAATTCCTATTCTAATAAATAGAAGAGGTCTCTCATAGGTTTGATTTCATTGCTTTCTGATGTAATGTCCATGATATTATTATCTTTAGAAAGATTAAAACTGATTTTTTTAGAACTGCGTTCTTCTTTAGATTGCATTGTGTTTGTGTAAACTGTATATAAATAATACTGAATTCAACCAAAAATCTGGTACCAAAAAATGGAATGTATACAACGTGTGGTGCTAAAAAACAGAATTTATGCTTACCTGATAAATTACTTTCTCCAACGGTGTGTCCGGTCCACGGCGTCATCCTTACTTGTGGGATATTCTCTTCCCCAACAGGAAATGGCAAAGAGTCCCAGCAAAGCTGGCCATATAGTCCCTCCTAGGCTCCGCCCACCCCACTCATTCGACCGACGGACAGGAGGAAATATATATAGGAGAAACCATATGGTACAGTGGTGACTGTAGTTAGAGAAAATAATTCATCAGACCTGATTAAAAAACCAGGGCGGGCCGTGGACCGGACACACCGTTGGAGAAAGTAATTTATCAGGTAAGCATAAATTCTGTTTTCTCCAACATTGGTGTGTCCGGTCCACGGCGTCATCCTTACTTGTGGGAACCAATACCAAAGCTTTAGGACACGGATGAAGGGAGGGAGCAAATCAGGTTACCTAAACGGAAGGCACCACAGCTTGCAAAACCTTTCTCCCAAAAATAGCCTCCGAAGAAGCAAAAGTATCAAATTTGTAAAATTTGGCAAAAGTGTGCAGTGAAGACCAAGTCGCTGCCTTACATATCTGGTCAACAGAAGCCTCGTTCTTGAAGGCCCATGTGGAAGCCACAGCCCTAGTGGAGTGAGCTGTGATTCTTTCAGGAGGCTGCCGTCCGGCAGTCTCATAAGCCAATCGGATAATGCTTTTAAGCCAAAAGGAAAGAGAGGTAGAAGTCGCTTTTTGACCTCTCCTTTTACCAGAATAAACAACAAACAAGGAAGATGTTTGTCTGAAATCTTTAGTAGCCTCTAAATAGAACTTTAGAGCACGGACAACGTCCAAATTGTGTAACAAACGTTCCTTCTTTGAAACTGGATTCGGACACAAAGAAGGTACAACTATCTCCTGGTTAATATTTTTGTTAGAAACAACTTTAGGAAGAAAACCAGGCTTAGTACGCAAAACCACCTTATCTGCATGGAACACCAGATAGGGCGGAGAACACTGCAGAGCAGATAACTCTGAAACTCTTCTAGCAGAAGAAATTGCAACTAAAAACAAAACTTTCCAAGATAGTAACTTAATATCTATGGAATGTAAAGGTTCAAACGGAACCCCTTGAAGAACTGAAAGAACTAGATTTAGACTCCAGGGAGGAGTCAAAGGTCTGTAAACAGGCTTGATCCTAACCAGAGCCTGAACAAATGCTTGAACATCTGGCACAGCTGCCAGTCTTTTGTGTAGTAAGACAGATAAAGCAGAGATCTGTCCCTTTAGATAACTTGCAGATAATCCTTTCTCCAAACCTTCTTGTAGAAAGGAGAGAATCTTAGGAATTTTTATCTTATTCCATGGGAATCCTTTGGATTCACACCAACAGATATATTTTTTTCCATATTTTATGGTAAATTTTTCTAGTTACAGGTTTTCTGGCCTGAACCAGAGTATCTATAACAGAATCTGAAAACCCACGCTTTGATAGAATCAAGCGTTCAATCTCCAAGCCGTCAGTTGGAGGGAGACCAGATTTGGATGTTCGAATGGACCCTGAACAAGAAGGTCCTGTCTCAAAGGTAGCTTCCGTGGTGGAGCCGATGACATATTCACCAGGTCTGCATACCAAGTCCTGCGTGGCCACGCAGGAGCTATCAAGATCACCGAGGCCCTCTCCTGATTGATCCTGGCTACCAGCCTGGGAATGAGAGGAAACGGTGGGAATACATAAGCTAGGTTGAAGGTGCTACTAGTGCATCTACTAGAGTCGCCTTGGGATCCCTGGATCTGGACCCGTAGCAAGGAACCTTGAAGTTCTGACGAGACGCCATCAGATCCATGTCTGGAATGCCCCATAATTGAGTTATTTGGGCAAAGATTTCCGGATGGAGTTCCCACTCCCCCGGATGGAATGTCTGACGACTCAGAAAATCCGCTTCCCAATTTTCCACTCCTGGGATGTGGATCGCAGACAAGTGGCAGGAGTGATCCTCCGCCCATTGAATTATTTTGGTCACTTCTTTCATCGCCAGGGAACTCCTTGTTCCCCCCTGATGATTGATATATGCAACGGTCGTCATGTTGTCTGATTGGAACCTTATGAATTTGGCCTTTGCTAGTTGAGGCCAAGCTCTGAGAGCATTGAATATCGCTCTCAGTTCCAGAATGTTTATCGGAAGAAGAGACTCTTCCCGAGACCATAGACCCTGAGCTTTCAGGGATTCCCAGACCGCTCCCCAGCCCACTAGACTGGCGTCGGTCGTGACAATGACCCACTCTGGTCTGCGGAAGCTCATTCCCTGGGACAGATGGTCCAGGGTCAGCCACCAACGGAGTGAATCTCTGGTCTTTTGATCTACTTGAATCATTGGAGACAAGTCTGTATAATCCCCATTCCACTGTTTGAGCATGCACAGTTGTAATTGTCTTAGATGAATTCGTGCAAAAGGAACTATGTCCATTGTTGCAACCATCAATCCTACTACTTCCATGCACTGCGCTATGGAAGGACGAGGAACAGAATGAAGCACTTGACAAGAGCTTAGAAGTTTTGATTTTCTGACCTCTGTCAGAAAAATCCTCATTTCTAAGGAATCTATTATTGTTCCCAAGAAGGGAACTCTTGTCGACGGGGACAGAGAACTTTTTTCTTTGTTCACCTTCCATCCGTGAGATCTGAGAAAGGCTAGAACGATGTCCGTATGAGCCTTTGCTTTTGACAGGGACGACGCTTGTATTAGAATGTCGTCCAAGTAAGGTACTACTGCAATGCCCCTTGGTCTTAGAACCGCTAGAAGGGACCCTAGCACCTTTGTGAAAATCCTTGGAGCAGTGGCTAATCCGAATGGGAGGGCCACAAACTGGTAATGCTTGTCCAGAAAAGCGAACCTTAGGAACTGATGATGTTCTTTGTGGATAGGAATATGTAGGTACGCATCCTTTAGATCCACGGTAGTCATAAATTGACTTTCCTGGATGGTGGGTAGAATCGTTCGAATAGTTTCCATTTTGAACGATGGTACCCTGAGAAATTTGTTTAGGATCTTCAAATCCAACATTGGTCTGAACGTT
The DNA here is from genome assembly GCF_027579735.1 of Bombina bombina. NCBI lineage: Eukaryota > Metazoa > Chordata > Amphibia > Anura > Bombinatoridae > Bombina > Bombina bombina. The sequence continues at coordinate 553,914,101 of NC_069500.1, forward strand.
CCCTCTTTTTTGGGAACTACGAACAGATTGGAATAAAATCCCATTCCTTGTTCCTTTATTGGAACTGGGTGTATCACTCCCATCTTTAACAGGTCTTCTACACAATGTAAGAATGCCTGTCTCTTTATTTGGTTTGAGGATAAGTGAGACCTGTGGAACCTTCCCCTTGGGGGTAGTTCCTTGAATTCCAGGAGATAACCTTGAGAAACTATTTCTAGCGCCCAAGGATCCTGAACATCTCTTGCCCAAGCCTGAGCAAAGAGAGAGAGTCTGCCCCCCACTAGATCCGGTCCCGGATCGGGGGCTACTCCTTCATGCTGTTTTGTTAGCAGTGGCAGGCTTCTTGGCCTGCTTACCCTTGTTCCAGCCTTGCATTGGTTTCCAGGCTGGTTTGAGTTGTGAGGCATTACCCTCTTGCTTAGAGGATGCAGAATTAGAGGGCGGTCCGTTTCTGCGAAAGGGACGAAAATTAGGCTTATTTTTAGCCTTAAAAGACCTATCCTGTGGAAGGGCGTGGCCCTTTCCCCCAGTGATGTCTGAAATAATCTCTTTCAAATCCGGTCCAAATAAAGTTTTACCTTTGAAAGGGATGTTAAGCAATTTTGTCTTGGATGACACATCCGCTGACCAAGACTTTAGCCAAAGCGCTCTGCGCGCCACAATAGCAAACCCTGAATTTTTCGCCGCTAATCTAGCTAATTGCAAGGCGGCATCTAAAATAAAAGAGTTAGCCAATTTAACTGCGTGAACTCTGTCCATAACCTCCTCATATGGAGTTTCTCTACTGAGCGACTTTTCTAGTTCCTCGAACCAGAACCACGCTGCCGTAGTGACAGGAACAATGCATGAAATTGGTTGTAGAAGGTAGCCTTGCTGTACAAAAATCTTTTTAAGCAAACCTTCCAATTTTTTATCCATAGGATCTTTGAAAGCACAACTATCTTCGATAGGAATAGTAGTGCGTTTGTTTAGAGTAGAAACTGCCCCCTCGACCTTGGGGACTGTCTGCCATAAGTCCTTTCTGGGGTCGACCATAGGAAATAATTTCTTAAATATAGGGGGGGGGGGGACAAAAGGTATGCCGGGCTTTTCCCACTCCTTATTTACTATGTCCGCCACCCGCTTGGGTATAGGAAAAGCGTCGGGGGGCACCGGAACCTCTAGGAACTTGTCCATCTTGCATAATTTCTCTGGAATGACCAAGTTGTCACAATCATCCAGAGTAGATAACACCTCCTTAAGCAGTGCGCGGAGATGTTCTAATTTAAATTTAAATGTCACAACATCAGGTTCAGCTTGATGAGAAATTTTTCCTGAATCTGAGATTTCTCCATCAGACAAAACCTCCCTCATGGCCCCTTCAGATTGGTGTGAGGGTATGACAGAACAATTATCATCAGCGCCCTCTTGCTCTTCAGTGTTTAAAACAGAGCAATCGCGCTTTCTCTAATAAGTAGGCATTTTGGATAAAAGATTTGCTATGGAGTTATCCATTACAGCCGTTAATTGTTGCATGATAATAAGTATTGGCGCACTAGATGTACTAGGGGCCTCCTGCATGGGCAAAACTGGTGTAGACACAGTAGGAGATGATGTAGTATCATGTTTACTCCCCTCATTTGAGGAATCATCTTGGGCAATATCATTATCTGTGGCAGTACTGTCCTTACTTTGTTTGGACGCTATGGCACAATTATCACATAAATTTAAAAGGGGAGACACATTGGCTTTCATACATATAGAACATAGCTTATCTGAAGGTACAGTCATGTTAAACAGGCTTAAACTTGTCAACAAAGCACAAAAAACGTTTTAAAATAAAACCGTTACTGTCTCTTTAAATTTCAAACAGAAAACACTTTATTACTGAATATGTGAAAAAGTATGAAGGAATCGTTCAAAAATTACCAAAATTTTACCACAGTGTCTTAAAGCATTAAAAGTATTTCACACCAAATTTCAGAGCTTTAACCCTTAAAATAACGGAACCGGAGCCGTTTTTAAATTTAACCCCTATACAGTCCCAGCTATAGTCTTTGCTGAGACCCAACCAAGCCCAGAGGGGAATACGATACCAAATGACGCCTTCTAGAAGCTTTTTCAGTGATTTTTAGATCCTCTCACATGCATCTGCATGCCCTGCTCTCAAAAAACAACTGCGCAGTAATGGCGCGAAAATGAGGCTCAGTCTATAACTAGAAAAGCCCCCTGACTGAAAAAGGTGTCTAACACAGTGCCTGCCGTTTTATAAACGTTCCCCAAGATTATAAATGCCAATTGTTAGCCTAAATCTGAATAATATGCCCAAATAAAGCAATCGATTTAGCCCATAAAAATGTCTACCAGTTTTTTAGCCCATATTAAGCCCTTTATTCTGTTTGTTTGACTAAGAAAATGGCTTACCGGTCCCCATGAGGGGAAATGACAGCCTTCCAGCATTACACAGTCTTGTTAGAAATATGGCTAGTCATACCTTAAGCAGAAGAGTCTGCTAACTGTTTCCCCCAACTGAAGTTACTTCATCTCAACAGTCCTATGTGGAAACAGCAATCGATTTTAGTTACTGTCTGCTAAAATCATCTTCCTCTCACAAACAGAAATCTTCATCCTTTTCTGTTTCAGAGTAAATAGTACATACCAGCACTATTTTAAAATAACAAACACTTGATAGAAGAATAAAAACTACATTTAAACACCAAAAAACTCTTAACCATCTCCGTGGAGATGTTGCCTGTGCAACGGCAAAGAGAATGACTGGGGTGGGCGGAGCCTAGGAGGGACTATATGGCCAGCTTTGCTGGGACACTTTGCCATTTCCTGCTGGGGAAGAGAATATCCCACAAGGATGACGCCGTGGACCGGACACACCAATGTTGGAGAAACGTACCTAAAAAATTAATATGTGGATGGCCAGTAAGTGTTTCTGAATGTGAATATTAAAAAAGGTGTGAAAAGAAATAATGGACTGTGTGCTGAATGGCAGTGTATTGTGATAATAATAACTCCTGAGTAAGGTGTATAATGTATGTGAAAAATGATGTAGGTATATATTAAAATAATATATTATAAATCTGTGAAAGAGTATGATATAATGAATCAGTGAGTATCGTGAACGTGTTTTTGTAATAAGTGGCAGTGTGTGATATATGTTGTGCAACTGTCGTCTCTGAAATAACAATCAATATTGGTGTAATATTTTTATACCTAGATCGTTTCTATCTGCAGATCAGGGGGATGGCCATGGGTACCAGGTTCACCCCAAGTTTCGCTAATCTCTTTATGGGATTATTTGAGGAGATATACATCTACCAAGCGAACCTTGGGGAGAACCTGGTATTCTATGGCAGGCTACATAGACAACCTCATATTCATTTGGGATGGCTGTACTGAATCAGCAGAATTATTCATTACACGACTTAATAACAACAATATGGGAATCACATTCACAGCCAATATACAATCTGAATCAATAGATTATTTGGATTTGGCACTCAGTTGGGGGCCCAACCAGACCATTATGTCCAAAACTTTTTTTTAAAGATGTGGATAGCAACAGCTATTTGGAATACCATAGCAATCACCATAGAAGCTGGATTAACAATGTACCGTACAGTCAGTTCAGACACATCAGGAGGAACTGTTCAGATTACAACACTTTTCTTGAACAAAGTCAGATTATATACAATAGATTTATAGAGAGAAACTATCCGGTTCATATTTTAGACAATGCACTTACGAGAACAAAAAGATTAGACAGGAATGAGATACTATCTAATAACAACAAAATGAATAAACTATCTAACACACCAACAGACCAGGGAAATATCATGTTCATTACTCAATATAATAATAATTTCCAAAAAATTAATCAAATTATACATAAACACTGGCATGTCATCCAAAGGGATCCTATTTTGATAAATATAGTACAGGACAAACCAAAGATAGTTTATAGGAGAGCTACAACCCTGAGAAGCAGATTAGCACCTAGCAAAATTGTTAAACACACCCAACAACAATCCAAGATCATTACAAAATCTAAGAGGGGTATCTTTGGGTTACAGGGAGTATATAAATGCGGAAAAACTGGTTGCAAATCTTGCCAATACATTAAACATGACACCAAAACCTTCAAGTCCCATACCACCGGAGATATACATCCCATTCAGGGATTTTACAATTGTAACACTTCTTTTGTTGTTTACCTGTTAGAGTGCATTTGCGGGCTACAATATATAGGCCGCACCTCTAGGAAGGTAAAAATAAAGTGGGGAGAACACTTTCGCAACTGTAAAAATTGCAAGAAAACAAAAATCAAACATAGTGTTCCAACCCATTGTCTAGCTAAACATGAAGGCAACCCTCATATCTTCAAATTTATTCCCATAGATTTTATTCCTAGGTCAGCAGATTACAACAGAACTACCAAACTCAGACAACGAGAAACCTTCTGGATTTTCAAGTTAAAAACATTATTTCCTGAAGGCTTAAATGCCAACCTTGATTTAGCAGCATTTAATTAATATTTAAATATAACAATAATGATACCAACCAATATGACACTTGCAATAGATTGTCCAAACACCTTCACCAATATTTAGATCCAGATTTAGATTAGATTTATGGATATGTTATGAACCAATATGATAACCATAACGATCAAAACGACCAGTGACACATCAATTTGATTTATTTCTGATCACATATCAGGATATTACAAAAATTGACATTTTCACATTTCCAATTTTTCCCACCTCTGGCAATTCCATTAGCTTCTTAAGTTAAGACTCATCTTAGCCTATTACAATATTCTTGAAATTATGTTGGCATGGCATCTGTTTTCAATATACAGAATGACAAATATATTCAATAGGACAACGAAAGGTCAACCATATGTGATTAATAATCTACACTGTGTTACAGATTGACCAGCAAACATAATTTTTCCACTTAAAAGGTTCATACATATTTGCCATATGCCCAGTTGTATTATTGGCTCAAATTAGAAATTAATATAACCAATGTTCATACGTTGGATTACCATATTCTAATTCACATGATATATTGTGATGCCAATCTACACAGAATATTTGGAATCATAATATATTCCTAACCAATAGCCTATGGATTTGTAGGTCTATAAAAGTAAAAATGTATCGACATTTCATGTAAACATTGAAGACTCATATCGCAATTTTGAGGTTTTATATATAAAAAATCTACATACAAACAAATTAATGTTAAAGTAAATATATAAAAATAAAATCAAAATTCAATTGTATTTATTCCATTTTGTGCTAAATCTGTAGGGTCAGATTTAATGTGTCCTATCCGAGACATTTCTTCTTTTTTAAGAACATATACATTTTCACCAACTTTCTTGAATCTTTCCGATTAATCAGACAAAGAATTCTTATTTTAATATACGAAAAGTGCAAGCAATCTAGTAAGACACATGATGGCTTTATAAAAGCCATAGAATTAATTAAAAAACTTTGTTACATTTATTTCCATAGCCGTGAGGTTCAGATCTTTATTATTAATATTATTATTTATTGGCAACAATTGTATACAATCCATCATCCCATTTCCAGTTGGATTCTGTTCCTTTTATATTCTCATTACCTCTCACATTATTTACATTTATCCACCACCACATAGCTTCAAATAACACTACACGTCAGTTTTATAATGAACATTTCACATTTAAATATGTTTTTCCAATCGTATATACTTATAACTGGGAGAAGCAGCTGCAGTTATTGTATTGTGTATCAAGTACTATTCATCTCTATAAAATTTGTGACAGATACCTTATATAGTTCAGAAACATCCTAGCAACATTTTAACACATATTGTTAACAATGATTAGCTTACAGGTTTAGATTTCTCAATCAGTGTTGATAAGACCCACAGGTTTTTCTTTGTTAAGATTGGTCTTTTTTTGAAACTATGACAACTTCCGTTTTTAAACTCACCTGTATTTAAGGTTTCAATTTGTTTAAATTGTATCCATTGTTTTTATGCCTGAGGAAAAGACCAGACATTGGTCTAGAAACGCGTAGCAATTCTTATATGGATTAAAGATTTTAATTCTATCATACGGAAGTTGTCTTACATTTTTATTGATCTAACCTGGAAAGGTGTTTGATTTCAAAATCCACTGCAGTCTGCAATACATGGTCTATACAGACGTTTGGTTACTGCAATCAAGCAACACAGAGATCCACCTGTCTGCAGTTCAGCTGAGGCCACCCAGTGTGCTAACCACTGAGAGTGTTAGTCTGCCTGATAGCACCGGTCATAGAACGGTGCAGAACCATTTGGTAAGCCTTTTTGAATATTCTGCCTTTTGATTTTACAACAACAGTATCACGCTATGTGGCGCCCTCTCTTTCATTTATAAACATATGCCAGGCGGAAGATACTTCTCAGCCAAAGAGAAAGAGAGGTAGCCGTAGCTTTCTGACCCCTACGCTTTCCAGAATAAACAATGAATAATGAAGATGATTGACGAAAAATCTTGGTTGCCTGTAAGTAAAACTTCAAGGCACGGACCACGTCCAGATTATGTAACAGACGCTCCTTCTTGGAAGAAGGATTAGGACACAATGAAGGAACAACAATTTCTTGATTAATGTTCTTATTTGAAACAACCTTAGGAAGAAATCCAGGATTTTTCTAGTGACAGGCTTTCGAGCCTGTATCAAAGTATCAATGACCAAATCAGAGAATCCTCGTTTCGATCAAATCAAGCGTTCAATCTCCATGCAGTCAGCTGCAGAGAAATTAGATTTGGATGTTGGAAAGAACCTTGAATGAGAAGGTCCTGTTGTAAAGGAAGTTTCCACGGTGGCAGAGAGGACATGTCCACTAGATCCGCATACCAAGTCCTGTGTAGCCACGCAGGCGCTATCAGGATTACTGAAGCTCTCTCCTGTTTGATTCGAGCAATCACGCGTGGAAGGAGAGGAAATGGTGGAAACACATAAGCTAGGCTGAACTTCCAAGGCACTGCCAGGGCATCTATCAGTTCGGCCTGTGGATTCCTTGACCTGGATCTGTATCTCGGGAGCTTGGCATTCTGTCGAGACGCCATTAGATTCAACTCTAGTCTGCCCCATCTGAGAATCAGTGAGGCAAATACCTCCTGATGGAGTTCCCACTCCCCCGGATGAAAAGTCTGAAGACTTAGAAAATCCACTTCCCAATTTTCTACTCCTGGGATGTAGATTGCCGACAGATAACAAGAGTGGGTCTCCGCCCATGGGATTATCTTGGATACTTCTATCATCGCTAAGGAACTCTTTTTTCCCCCCTGATGATTGATATATGCCACAGTCGTAATGTTGTCCGACTGGAACCTGATGAATTTTGCCAAAGTCAACTGAGGCCACGCCAGAAGCGCATTGAATATTGCTCTCAGTTCCAGAATATTGATTGGAAGTAGAGACTCCACCTGAGTCCAAACACCCTGAGCCTTCAGGAAGTTCTAGACTGCACCCCAGCCCAGAAGGCTGGCATCCGTTGTCACTATCACCCACAAGGGTCTGCGGAAACAAGTCCTCTGGGACAGATGATCCGGCGACAACCACCAAAGAAGAGAGTCTCTGGTCTCTCGATCCAGATTTATTTGAGGAGATAAATTCGCATAATCCCCATTCCACTGTCCGAGCATGCACAGCTGTAGTGGTCTGAGATGAAAGCGGGCAAGCGGAATTATATCCATTGCCGCTACCATTAATCCAATGACTTCCATGCACTGAGCCACTGATGGCTGATGAATGGACTGAAGTGCTCGGCAAGTATTCAGAATCTTTGTCTTTATGACCTCTGTCAGAAGATTTTTTCATGTCTACCGAGTCTATAAGAGTCCCCAAGAATGGAACCCTTCTCCGTAGAACTAATGAACTCTCTTCTATATTCACTTTCCAACCGTGAGATCTCAGGAAAGACAATACTATGTCCGTGTGATATTTTGTCAATTGATAATTTGATGCCTGAATCAGAATGTCGTCCAGATAAGGTGCTACTGCTATGCCCCTATGTCTGAGAACCGCTAAAAGAGACCCTAGAACTTTTGTGAAAATTCTGGGTGCCTTGTGAATAAGGATATGAAGGTATGCATCCTTCAAGTCCACGGTAGTCATATATTGACCTTCCTGAATCATTGGTAAGATTGTTCATAATTGTTCATAATTCATTTTGAACGATGGAACTCTGAGATATTTGTTTAGACACTTGAGATCTAAAATGGGTCTGAAAGTTATTTCTTTTTTGGGAACTACAAAAAGATTTGAGTAAAACCCCTGTCCCTGTTCCAGCTTTGGAACAGAACAAATTACTCCCATAGTATAGAGGTATTTTATACAACGTAAGAACGCCTCTCTCTTTATCTGGTCTACAGATAATCGTGAAAGATGAAATTTCCCCCTTGGGAGAAAATCCTTCAATTGTAGTTGATACCCGTGGGTCACTATTTCCAGTGCACAGGATTCTGAACATCTCTTGCCCAAGCCTGAGCAAAGAGAGAAAGTCTGCCCCCTACCAGATCCGGTCCCGGATCGAGGGCCACCCCTTGATACTGTCTTGGAAGCAGCATAGATGATCTTCTTTTCATCTGGTCGGGTAATCAGTTCTGACATTCAGGATTCATTGACTATCTTAATCATAATGATATTGGACTAAGCTTCACTTTTGAAGCGAGTCAGAGTTCTATTAACTATCTGGATATTACATTGGAGGGCAGTTCAGATGGCAGAATACTTTCCAGGATTTTCAGAAAATCCATTTCAGGGAATTCCTTACTCTTAGGAACAAGCTGTCATCCCAGACATGTTCCCTTTGCCATTGCCAAAGGAGAATATACCAGGATTAAAAGGAACTGTTAATAGGATTTGTTAATAGATTTATCTATTTTTGACATATGATATCAACTATTGTGGTATTTTATACTGAGGGTACTGTTTGAATTCTGTTGCCCATCAGTGCATTAGAGAGGATAAGAGCAATGATTCAACTCTTAGAGAATGAGGATATATTAATAGAGTCTCCTATGCGCACTATTTGGGCAATAGAATTTCTAGTAATATATAATTGATCACTAACCCTTAATATTTGACATTTTGTCTGTAATGCATAACACTATGTTGGTTATTCACATAATTATCACAGTATGTATATTACGTTGTTATGGGCTCAGACAATGTATTGCAATGTGCGGTTCTTACATTAGTGGGTTAACTTTACATACTGTTAGTATTGGTTAAACTTGAAGGCGTTGTTTTTCATGTGTGCGCCAATCACATTTGTTTTAACTAGTTTTAAACAGGTGTGGAGCACAGCACAGTAGGCTATGACTACGGATTTCATCCGAAACGCGTAAGCCAGACTGTGCTGCGCCTTCTACACCATACCCTATCCTTGCTGTGTTTGCCGATTTTAATCTGAATAAATAAAGGAATTAATTTTAAGGAAACAGCCCACATTTCCTCTTTTCAAGTCCAAATAGGGTCTTACCTTTAAAAGGAATAGCCAAAAGCTTAGATTTTGATGACACATCAGCAGACCAAGATTTGAGCCATAACGCTCTACGCGCCAGAATGGCAAAACCTGCATTTTTTTGCTGCTAATTTAGCAATTTGAAAAGCAGCATCGGTAATAAAAGAATTAGCTAGCTTAAGAACCTTTATTCTATACAGAATATCATCTAATGGAGTCTCAACCTTCAGAGACTCTTCGAACCAAAAAGCTGCTGCAGTAGTTACTGGAACAATGCAAGCCGTAGGTTGTAAAAGAAAACCTTGATGAATAAATAATTTCTTTAAAAGACCCTCTAATTTTTTATCCATAGGGTCTTTGAAAGCACAACTACCCTCAATAGGTATAGTTGTAAGCTTAGCCAAAGTAGATATAGCTCCCTCCACCTTAGGGACCGTTTGCCACAAGTCTCGAATGGTGTCAGATATGGGAAACATTTTCTTAAAAGTAGGAGGAGGAGAGAACGGTATGCCTGGTCTATCCCATTCCTTTTTAACAATTTCCGAAATTCTTTTAGGAACCGGAAAAACATCAGTGTAAGTAGGTACCTCTAAATATTTGTCCATCTTACACAATTTCTCTGGTGGTATTATAATAGGTTCACAATCATCCAGAGTCGCAAAAACCTCCCTAAGTAACAGACGTAGGTGTTCAAGCTTAAATTTAAATTACATATTGTCCAAATCTGTGTGAGCTAAAATATTTCCTGGGTCTGAAAGTTCACCCTCAGACAGCAATTCCCTAACCCCCAACTCAGAACACTGTGAGGGAACATCGGAAAAAGCTAATAAAGCAACAGAGGATTCAGTATTTACATTAATACCTGACCTACTGCGTTTACCCTGTAACACTGGTAATTTGGATAATACCTCTGTAAGAGTAGTTGACATAACTGCAGCCATTTCCTGCAGAGTAAAAGCATTAGACGCACTAGAAGTACTTGGCGTTGCTTGTGTGGGTGTTAAAGGTTGTGACACTTTGAAGAGAATCAGGATATGCCATCTAATTCTCCCCGACTGAGAATCATCCTTAGGCATACTTTTATTGCTTAAAATATGCTTCTTACATTGTAAGGCCCTTTCAATACAAGAGGTACACAATGTAAGTGGGGGTTCCACAATGGCTTCTAAACACATAGAACAATTAGTATCCTCAATGTCAGACATGTTGAATAGACTAACAATATCTTAAAAATGTTAAACAATTTGAACAATTTTTCAAAAAAATGTACTGCGCCTTTAAAAAATAAAAAAGCATACAATTTTTCTAAAACTAAAAAAAGCTTAATAACTAAATCTGATTAGCAACACATATTTAATATGCCCACAAATTATTGCACCTAAGAGCAGTAGGCAAAAAAAACCTTATAAGGACATTTATAGTGAAAAAATACAATTTATTCAAAAAAATTACCCCTGCACCTCGCCACAGCTCTGCTGTGGCATCTACCTGCCCTTAAAGTACTTGAGAACAACTCTACCATGATCCGGTCATCAGAGCATAAGTTTATGCCTAACTGAAGCTCATGCCTGATGCCTAATGAGCCAAAATGTACTGCGCGTCGGAGCGCGTGAAAAATAGGCCCCACCCATTAAGGGAGATCACAAACAAATCCAAAATACCGCATAGGAAGCGGTTAGAACAAAAAACCAAGTGGTCCCAAAAAACTAACTTATAATGCTGCACAAACTCATAATGCTGCAGCCCTTAATAAAAATAAAATAACGAGCTGCCTCTCCCAGTGTCAATAACAAACACCCAATATGTCACACAAAAAAAACGTTAAAATAAAGGATTTAAAGTAACACCTTTTTCCTTTAAAACCAGGTCCACTTTAACCCCTTTTATAGCAAAGAAAAATGTAAGCCATTCTGATATAACAGGTCTCCTCAGAAAAAAAGACTGAACATACCTCAATGCTTATAGCATGCAGCTGTTCTCCACTCTGAAGATTTCTTACACTACCTTCAGCAATCTGTGGGAACCAATGTGGATCTTAGTTACGTCTGCTAAGATAATCAACCTCAGGGCAGAAAACTTCTTCCATAGCCCCCTGAGGAAAATAGTACACACCGGTACCATTTGAAAATAAAAAAACTTCTTGATTGAAGAAACTAAAACTAACACCGCACTTCACCTCTTCCTAGTATAACACAGGCAAAGAGAATGACTGAGGGTGGAAGGGAAGGGCTATATATATATATATATATATATATATATATATATATATCAGTGACGTGCAGTGACGTCAGAGGCTGGTGAGGCAGTGGCAGGATACGCCTTCATTCTTTAGATATCCTTTGTTGAAGAAATAGCAATGCACATGGGTGAGCCAATCACATGAGGTATCTATGTGCAGCCACCAATCAGCAGCTACTGAGCATATTTAGATATGATTTTCAACAAAGGACATCAAAAGAATGAAGAAAATTAGATATTAGATGTAAATTGGAAAGTTATTTAAATTTGCATATGGGTTTCATATGGGTTTCATGTCCCTTTAAATGGTGTCTTGGAAAACTGGTCAACTTAGTAAACATCTGATTTTAGTCTAAAAGGATTGTAACAGAAACTCTTGCCAGATAACACAATGCTTGCTCTGATTATGAGATCTAGAAATCCATATATATATATATACAGCTCTGCTGGTGTGCCCTTTGCCACTTCCTGTTAGCAGGAGGTTAATATCCCACAAGTAAGGATGAAATCTGTGGACTCGTCATATCTTTGTAAAAGAAATTGATAATAGGAGTAAATTAGAAAGTTGCTTAAAATTGTATGCTCTATCTGAATCACAAAAGAAAAAAATTGGGTTCAGTGTTCCTTTAAAGGATTACTTTCTGTTATCATTTTTAAGCTAAACAACTAACATATTAAAGTTAATAAACATTAATTAAAACCTACTGACCTATATTTTCTCTAAAACGAAGTTTCATAACTTTCTAAAAGTTATATCTTTTATTTGCCAATGATGTCACGTTATCCTGCCCACTATTTTCAGCACTGAGTGTTCAAAATACTTAAACCAATAACTGTGTTTATAGCGCCATTTTGAAACCTAGGTATTGTAAACGGATTGGTACAGAGCAAAGGATACCCACGGAGTGGGTTTGGAAAACAATTACATTTGCAGACAAGATTTCTGACATACGGTAGAGATATGTTAATGAAATGCTATTGATAAAAAGCGTATTTGGGGTAGTTACTTAGTAACAGGCATAAAAAATATTTACTTACAGTGGCCCTTTAAGGTTCATAATCCAGCGAGGGTTTTCACTATTTAACTTTATTTTTTTTCCCCACCTCACTTTTTTCCCCCACGAATAATAATTAAACTCATAATCACAACCTATTTTTTCCATTTGTATCACATCACGATTAACTTCAATTTTGCATATAAATGTAACTCGCTGGTATTAAATAACCCCCCCACCTCGAACTTTGATTGTTGTGTAATGTTCTTATATAATGATCCAGACAAAGAAACTGCTAGATGAGAGATTGGCAAGAGTAATGAAGTTGTTTTTTTTATACAGGATCCAAAGAATAATTGGTATACTCTGACTTTGGACCCTGTTTAGAGATTATAACTTGCTGTTTGCAAACTAATTTGAAATGTTTATTTTGTGAAACTATTAAATAAAGAAAAAAAAACATGCTGGTGCACTGAGAATATCTAGCTATGCTTCACGTGCAGAGAACAATGATAACACTAACACAGTGATACATTTTACTAGAAGCTTTTTGCCAATACATGTATATTGCAAATATGTTTCTATACAAAGATATAATTCATCTATGTGAATTTAAATTTTGACCGGAATGTCCCTTTGATGAGCATTTTTGTACTTATGTTAATACAACGGCTGATTGCTGGCTTCTGCTTGCAAGATATGTCTTGATGCATCTCAATATAATAATAAACAATAACAGTCCAGCACACCAATCAGTTCTCCACCACCAAGACCAAATAAGAGTCCAAAAATCCAAAATAGGTAGGCAGCAAATTGTGGAATACAATTATTTATTGAGCACAAACATAACAAAGTAGCAACGTTTCGAGAGTAAACCTCCCTTGATCATGCAATTAAGAACACTGATACAAAGTGAATTTATATACCCTACCGCCACAAGAGGGCAGTAATGAGTATTCACAAAGTTAACCATTTCATATACTTAACACAAAGCAATCCTTAAAACTGTGTTAGATGAACTTAACATAAAACAGAAGCATATGTAGATTTTTTTTATAAACAAAAAAAATAATGAAAAAATCAATTTATAAAGCTATACTCTAATAAGTTCACATTTCCAAAAGTTTTTTTTTTTTTAAAAATCTACAATATAAAATATTACCAGCAAGAACAGGGAAAATATGACAAAAAATACAAAAATATACCAATGAATATAAATATATCAACAGGAATATACATTTATGTTCTTATAAAAATACAGAGAGATCCCAATCCCTATTCATACCATCAGGCTCTCTAGTGCCTAATTCATAGATCCAAAAACAAAAATGTACTTGCCCCCGTCTCATGTCACTTTCAGATCATTGAATTTGTCCCTAGACAAAGGAGGGGAGTATAGCTTTATAAATTGATTTTTTCATAAATTTTTTTGTTTATAAAAAATATCTATATATGCTTCTGTTTTATGTTAAAGGGACACTGAACCCAATTTTTTTCTTTCGTGATTCAGATAGAGCATGACATTTTAATCAACTTTCTAATTTACTCCTATTATCACATTTTCTTCATTCTCTTGGTATCTTTATTTGAAATGCAAGAATGTAAGTTTAGATGCCGGACCATTTTTGTTGAACAACCTGGGTTGTCCTTGCTGATTGGTGGATAAATTCATCCACCAATAAAAAAAGTTCTATCCAGAGTCTGAACCAAAAAGCTTAGATGCATTCTTTTCAAATAAAGATAGCAAGAAAACGAAGAAAATTTGATAATAGGAGTAAATTAGAAAGTTTTTTTAAAATCGTATGCTCTATCTGAATCATGAAAGAAAAAAAATTGGGTAGTGTCCCTTTAAGTTCATCTAACACTGTTTTAAGGATTGCTTAGTGTTAAGTATATGAAACGGTTAACTTTGTGAATACTCATTACTGCCCTCTTGTGGCGGTAGGGTATATAAATTCACTTTGTATCAGTGTTCTTAATTGCATGATTAAGGGAGGTTTACTCTTGAGACGTTGCTACTTTATGTTTGTGCTCAATAAATAATTGTATTCCACAGTTTGCTGCCTACCTATTTTAGATATTTGATGCATCTAAAGACTGGCTTGACGACTAGTGTTTAGCTTTCTAAGGGTGGTAGCAAAAAGGTTCTGTGTTCAAATCCAACCACGCATCCTGGAAATCATGGTTAGGACTAGTTTTTCCTTTCATACTCCGTTGAGATACTGGCATCTGGCCCACTTTTTAGTAGAGTGGTACAAACTGTTTATCTAGCTCTCTGTCTAGAGGTGATTTAACTTTCCTAGTTGGTTCCTCTATTGATACAATATACCTACTTTTGGCAAATTATTCCTTTTCCAGGATTATCAGACTGTTCCTTGTTCCAGAGCCTAGTCTTAGAACAGGGGGAGCTTTCTCTGACTTAGAAGTCTTGACTGACACACCATGTCAGCAAGTCACTACTGAAATCAAAGAGCTAAATTATCTCAAGGAAAACGACTTAATTTGTCTGGAGTTTTCAAATTTCCTCAATCATGAGTGGCTGGAAGTATTTTCCCAGGATACTATATAAGGAAGTAAAGTACATTTGGCAACTGGGTTTGTGTTTTTTCCAACAGATTAGTCTACATCTGTTTAAATCAGCATTTACTGCTCAGCAGATAAGATTGCATTATGCCACTTGGAGACCAGAGAACATGGCAAGTATATTTTTCTGGATTTGGAATAAATTGTTCCCTGTATAGTTAGTATGCAGGAGGGAAATTTCTCCACTTTTCCTTTATGGTCTGCGGAGAGACTATTCAATTATTTTTTTCAGTTCAGGTAACCCTTAATAAAATTTGAGTTTTTTCCTCAGTTTTCAGGACAGGCCTTATCAGATTATGTATTTTTCAAGTACCTTTCTTTGCAAAGGTCTTATTCTTTTTTTTTTTACTACTTGGAGACGGATTAATTGTTTTTTTCCGAGTCTATTTTCTTTGAACTTATACGCCTTTTTGGACCTCCAGTTATCCTGGACAGTGTTGCATTTATTACATTTTTTTCCTAGGTGGAGCCAGGAGATTGAGGTTTTTTCCTTATGTTGTAATCAAAATCTCCAAAAAGACAGGTTGTTGCACACTCCTTATGCAGCCTGGGTGTTCTTTGTTAAAGGGACACTGAACCCCAAATTTTTTCTTTCGCGATTCAGATAGAGCATGCAATTTTAAGCAACTTTCTAATTTACTCCTATTATCAATTTCTTTTTTCTCTTGCTATATTTATTTTAAAAAGAAGGCATCTAAGCTAAGGAGCCAGCCAATTGTTGGTTCAGAACCTTGGACAGCACTTGTTTAATGGTGCTCTCCAATCATCAATGATAACCCAGGTTGTTCACCAAAAATGGGCCGGCATCTAAACTTACATTCTTGCTTTTCAAATAAAGATACTAAGATAATGAAGACAATTTGATAGGAGTAAATTAGAAAGTTGTTTAAAATTGCACGCTGTATCTGAATCACAAAAGAAAATTTGGGTTCAGTGTCCCTTTAACTTCTTGGGCTCTCAGGAATAAGGGTTCAGTGAAACAAATTTGCAAGGTTTTCTATTTAATTTATTGCTTCAGTTTTAGCAGTAAGATTATTCAGACAGTAGTTTCTGGTAACTAAGTGCCTGCTTTTTCTTTTTGTCCCACCCATTTTTTCATGGACTCCATCAATTGGATATTAGTTCCAGACAGTAATAAATGAATAATGGACTCTCACCATTAGAAAGAAAACAATTTATTCTTACCCAATAAATTTATTTCTTGGTGGTGAGAGCCCACAAACCCGCCCAATTTTTTTTCTTAGTGGCAGCAGTTTTAGTTTGCAACGCTTTACCCTACTATCTTTCTTACTTCCTCTTATGTTGGTTATTTTCCTCTTATCTTGGTTATTTGCCTCATCCAGGGGATAACATCCCAACAGTACAAGAAAAACAAATTATGCCTACCTGATAATTTCCTTTTCTTCTGATGGAAAGAGTCCACAGCTGCATTCATTACTTTTGGGGCACAAGAACCTGGCCACCAGGAGGAGGCAGAGACACCCCAGCCACATACTCCTCCAACTCCCCTCATCCCCCAGTGATTCTGTCAAGGAACAAGAAACTGAAGAAATATCAGGGTGAAAAAAGGTGCCAGAAGAATGACGTCCCACATAAAATTACGGGTGGGGAGCTGGGGACTCTTTCCATCAGAAGAAAAAGAAAATTATCAGGTAATCATAATTTACATTTTTTGTCTTAAATGGAAAGAATCCAAAGCTGCATTCATTACTTTTGGGAAAACAATAACAAAGCTATAGAGGACACTGAATGCCAAGACGGGAGGCTACAATAGGCGGCCCATACTGAAGGCACCAAGCCTGAACCTTTACCCAATTTAAAAAAAAAACAAAAAACTTCTTAATCCGAAGCAGAGAAAATTTTAAGAGGAAAAGTCCCAATGACACTGACTTGCAGTTAGTCCAGAAACCAAACTAGAAACCGCAAACTGACTTGACTGAGCCAACAGTCCTCCAGGAGACATTGGTTGCCCAACAAACAGTCCTCCACTGCTTATCTCCACAAATGGAGACACCAGCCGAAACCCCCAAGGGAACAAGGCAAAGGAGATCCAAGGAAACTGAAAGGTCCCCTTATACAAAAAAAAAAAAAGAACAGCTCCATGAGTGAGCCCAGCTCACAGAGACCAAAAGGGGCCCAACAGGGAAAGGAGGCCACTCCTATACCAAGTGAAACCCGGGATAAGACCAGGCACAGAGACAGAACAGACGTCTTTCCAACATTCTGCAAGCACAGATTGCAACTGAAGAGGCAAAGTCCTCCCAGTGTCAATACCACCAAGGCATTCGACCATGGAAAAGTGTGTAATACACCCAGGCAAAAAATCCAAAGTTTGAGAACAGAGTCCATAACAGGACGACAGAGGATACTTGCAAGGAAGTAAAAGCAGTCAAGTAAGAAACAGACCGCAAAAGCAACCCCCAGACAGAGGGCACGTTCCAGGCAACCTAAGTCGCCGGACCTACACACAGGTCCCTAAAAAGGGGAGCGCAAAACCTCAAATCGAGGCCCCCTGAGGAGAGTATACCCCGAGAACCAGAAAGAAGAGTAAACTCTTTTGAAATCAATGAAGCCAGTAGAAAGGAAAATATATATCCCAGCAGACTAAGCTAACTGGATGTGTGAGCTTTGTTGAATCTATCCTGAGGAAACTGCAACCGAATGCAGCTCAAGAGACCGCTAGGCCATCCTGAGCTGCAGACCCACAGCCAGCTGGACCAACCCAGCCTTAGGGATCCAAAACAATAGAACAAAAGAATGCCAAAACAGGTACAGGAACAAGTGCAAGGATAGCACAGCCATCCCCACAGAGTAGAAGTATAACCCGACTCTGAAAACACACAAGGTCATAGACCTAAATATCTATCAAAATAAAAGCCCAACAAGTCTGCATGGAGCCAGCAAGGTCCCAGGGGGAACCAATCCCACCTTTCCACCTCCCATCCAGGAGAAGCCCCAAGCAAGGACTCCATCAGGAGGAGAATATCCCCTAAGGGACGATGCCAGAAAGGCAACAACGGCCCTCAAGGCCCGAAGCCACCAGCTAATGGGAGGAGAAATTCCCAACACAGAAGTCCTAGAAAGGATCCCCCGACAAATTGCTTGCCAAGCAGAGGCACAGCCAACCCATTCGCCTGCCGAGCAGGGAATCCACGGGAACACTGGCAAACCGACCAGGGGGAATGCAAACCTAAGGCGCACCAGAAATTGGACATCCAGCACCAGCGTATGAACCACCCTTGAGGCTCAAGCCACACGTCTAACCACCAGAGGACATGAGCCACTCTGTGGCAAAGAGTAAAAAATACTCAAAAAAACCTGGCCAACCATGACCAGGTTAGGTAGATGGAGCAAGGACATAGCCCAAGTTCCCACAACCGTGGAACATCCCGGGCAGCCCTCAGATCCAAGATGCCAAAACCACCCAAGACCGAGTCATGAAAAAGGCCAAGCGAAGCTTCAGCAATCGGAAGTCTCAGGGAGAAAAAATAGGTCCGGGCACCTAATAGTTCAGGCAAACCTTACCCTAGAATTAAACACCCCAACCAGCCAAAAAGCCAGACACAAGGGCATGGATGCATATCCAGAGAATCCGGATAGCGAGAACTCGAAAGCTCCGACCAAAGGAAGGAACCACCCCTAGCTTAAATCCAACACTCCAATGAGCAAGGCTAGAAGTCGTATGAAGCTACTTCTCAGAGCCTCAGGACAAGAAACGGATACCTAGAGGTAAGAAAACCCCACTAGCAGGACTAGTCTCCCTAACACCTCCACACAAGCAGAGGACACAAGAGAAGGCACTAAGCCTACCCAGCTCCGAAAAATCCAGAGCGAAACCAAAGTCCCCGCATGGAACAACCATCACCCGGAAACACAGATCCCTAAAAAACAAATTTATTCTTACCTGAAATTTATTTCTTGACACAGTGAGTCCACGGATCATCTTAATTGTTGGGAATATCACTCCTGACCAGCAGGAGGCGGCAAAGAGCACCACAGCAAAGCTGTTAAATACCACTCCCTTACCCACAACCCCCAGTCATTCGACCAAAGGGAAAGGAAAGAGGAAGTAATAAGGTGCAGAGGTGCCTGAGGTTTATAGAAAAAAAAACTGTCTGAAAACACAGGGCGGGCCGTGGACTCACCATCTCAAGAAATAAATAAATCAGGTAAGAATAAATTTTGTTTTCTTTCTAATGACACGAGTCCATGGATTATCTTAATTACTGTTGGGAACCAATACCCAAGCTAGAGGACACGGATGATAAGGGAGGGACAAGACAGAGAACCTAAACAAAAGGCACCACTGCTTGAAGAACCTTTCTCCCAAAAGAAACCTCAGACGAAGCAAAACTATCCAACTTGTAAAATTTAGAAAAAGTGGAGTAAAGATGACCAAGTGGCAGCCTTGCAAACCTGTTCCACAGAAGTTCAATTTTTGAAGGCCCAATAAGAAGAAACATCCCTCACGGAATGAGCCGTGATTTTCTCAGGAGGCTGCTGTCCAGTAGTCTCATATGACAGGTGAATAACACTCAGCCAACAGGAAAGAAGTAGCCGAAGCTTTCTAACCCATGAGCTTCCCAGAAAAAACACAAAAACAAAGAAGACTGGCAAAAATCCTTAGTCGCCTGCAAATAATATTTCAACGCACGCACCACATCCAGGTTGTGCAACAAATGCACCTTAAGAGAACAAGAAATAGGACACAACGGAGGAACAACAATTTCCTGATTAATATTCCTATCCAAAACCACCTTAGTAAGGAAATTTAAGACAGTACGCAAGACAACCATATCAGAATGAAAAAGGAGATTCACACTGCAACGCTGACAACTCAAACTTTGAGCCTAAGAAAAAAACAAAACCTTCCCGGATAACATTTTAATATACAAAGAAAGCATAGGCTCAAACAGAGCCTACTGTAAAACTTTTTTCTTTTGTAATTCAGAAAGAGCATGCAATTTTAAGCAACTTTCTAATTTACTCCTATTATCAATTTTTCTTCATTCTCTTGCTATAATTATTTGAAAAAGGCATCTAAGCTTTTTTTTTTGTTTCATTACTCTGGACAGCACTTTTTTTATTGGTGGATGAATTTATCCACCAATCAGCAAGGACAACCCAGGTTGTTCACCAAAAATGGGCCGGCATCTAAACTTACATTCTTGCATTTCAAATAAAGATACCAAGAGAATGAAGAAAATTTGATAATAGGAGTAAATTAGAAAATTGCTTAAAATTTCATGCTCAATCCGAATCCCGAAAAAAAAATTTTTGGGTACTGTGTCCCTTTAAGAACAAGGTTAAGACTCCATAGAGGAGTAAAAGGTTTAAACGCAGGCCTGACAAAAATTGCACGTCTGGCACATCCGCCAGGCACCTATGCAACAAAATAGGCAGAGCAGTAATCTGACCCTTCAGAGTACTAGCTGCCAAACCCTTCTCCAGATCCTCTTGGAGAAAGGACAAAATCCTAGGAATCCTGAATCTACTGGTGTGAATACAGAGGCTACTCTTGGAGTAAAGATAAAAACACCATATCTTAAGATTAATCTTCCTAGAAACAGGCTTAGGAGCCTGCAATAAGATCAGTGACCGACTCAGAAAAACCATGCTTAGAAAAAAAAAAAAGAATCATTCAATCTCCATCATTCAATCTCCAAGCAATCAGTTTCAGAGATTTGGAAGAAGAAAGACCCTGAATCAGGAGGTCCTTCTTTAGAGATAGTCTCCACAGAATCAGACTACATGCCCACTAGGTCTGCATACAAGATACTGCGAGGACATGCCAGAGCTATGAGAATCACCAACACCCTGTTTGTTCTCCTGCTATGAGTCATTGCTCGAATCAAACAGAAATAAAACGGGTATGCTAGACTGAAATTCCAAGGGACTGCCAGAACTTCTAACAGGAAGGTCTGTGGGTCCCTTGACCTCAAGCCGTACTACGGGAGCTTAGCATTCTGCCAAGATGCCCTGAGATAGAAATCTAGCTTCCCCCAATTAAGGATTAAAACTGGAACACACCTCCGGGTGGAGTTCCCACTCCCCCGGATTAAAAGTCTGTTGACTCAGCAAATCACTTCCCAAATGTCCACTCCTTGGAATGTGGATCGCAGATAAAAAGTTGTGTACCTTCATCCACCTCTGAAATGGCCAAGAAACACTGCGTTCCCCCTTGGAGGTACTGAAACCTGAAAAATCGCTCTCAGCTCTAAAATGCTTATGGGAAGAACCAACTCCTCCCGAGTCCATAAACCTTCAACAAGCCACAGACTGTAACCATGGATGCCAGCCTTCTAAGTTGGGGAGCAATCACCCAGGAGGGTCTGAAAAAGCAAGATCCCTTGGAGAAGGGTTCCCGAAAACAACCACCACAGAAGAGTCCTTTGACTACTGATCCAGATCTATTCGCGGAGATAGATCCACATAGTCTCCGTTCCATCGGCTGAGCAAACATAACTGCAGAGGCCTGAGATGGAACAGAGTAAATGGAATGATGTCCAAGGAAGCCAACATCAGACCAATTACCTCCATACATTGAGCCACCCTCCCCCCCCCCCGATTCGCCTTCCATCCATGGAATCAAAGAAAGGACAACAAGATCCCCGTATGAGATTTCGCTTGTTGAAAAGACGCCTGAACCAGAAAGTTGCTCAGAAATTGCACCACTGCAATTTCCCGAGATCAAATCACTGCCAATAGAGCTCCCAGAACTTTGACTAAAAACTGAGCAGTGGCAAGGCCGAATGGAAGAGCCACAAACTGAAAGAGATTGTCCAAAAAGGCAAATCTCAGAAACTTGAGATGATCCTATGAAAAGGAACACAAAAGTACACATCCTTTGGTTCAAGAGGGTCAGTTCATGACATCCATAGACCTAAAGGGAAAGATAGAACGAATAGTCTCCATCTTGAACAAAACTCAGGAACTATTAAAACAATTCAGCTCTAAATTAGAACAAAAAGTTCACTCTGAAATGAACAGAATGGATAAACAAATCCCTGTTCCAGAACTAACACTGGACCAACACTCCCAGGAAGGAAGATCCTTTACACATTAAAAGAACAAGTCTCGCCTTATCTGACCACAGATAATCCTGAGAGAAGAAACCTACTCCCAGGAGGAAGGGATTGAATTCCAAATCAAAAACCTTGAATACTCCATCAACAGCCCTTTAGAGAACTAAGACCCTTCTTATTATTATTATATATATAATATCGGTTATTTGTAGAGCGCCAACAGATGTCGCAGCGCTATATCCAGGCAAGACAAGAACTGAGAAAGTGTCCCCATAGGATCCGATCCTGGATAGGGATAAACCCTAATTGCTTTGTCAGCTAAGGGCTTCCTTTAACGCCGGCCTACAAACAGTATTCAAACTTGGTAGTTTCTGCAACCGAAAATACAAGACAAGCAAAACGGCAGCTCCGCTCTCATGCCAGAGAACGAGGCGGAGAAGATACAAGCGCTCAATAACTCTAAAATGGCGCTGCTCCGAAAGTAAAGATGGAGGCGTGACTTCAACACAGAACGGAGCTTTACCAACTCCCTCTAAAACACAGCTTCTTGTAAAAACCCCAGAAACATGAAAACTAAGAAACACAAAACACTGCCACCCTAGCCCAGCTCCCATAGGAGGATCCAACAAACGGAGCAAAGGAATCCCAGAAAAAAACTATCATAAAGTATAACACTATGAAACCCCTAAAAATGGCGCCAAATACAATCTTAACAGTCCCTGAATCATTAATCTCCCGATGAACAAGGGAACTGAATAGGAATAAAATGTATTGCAAATAAAATTAGTCCCACAAATAGTTAACTCCTTGTTAAAAGAGAAAAGTCTCCATGTTACATGCATAATGTGCCTGCCACTGCCAAAACATCCATAAGGATTTGTCCCAAATAAGAGCAGAGGTTTTAACCCCTTAAGTGCCAGCCTTCTCCAGAAGAACAAAAAGGCACTTACCTGCATTCTTGTCGTCCGGCAGCCAGACGACTCTCAAAGTTTGAGAGGATGCCGCTTACTCAGGCTTTCTATACCAGGGCAGCAACATGTTAGGAAAAGGCAGCAAAGCACACTTTACAAGTTCCTAACTGCTTCAAGCTACCACTGCCCTATTGAAGAGGCTAACGTGGAGTACAGCTAAGCCCAGCTTGTTATGGAAGGCCAGAGCAATCCTGCTCAGACTTCAAAATAAAAAAAAAATCTTGAAGAATCTATCAAACGCCTAAACTTTACCACCTCCTTGCAACGGTCACAGGCAAAGAGAATGACTGGGGGTTGTGGGTAAGGGTGTGGTATTTCACAGCTTTGCTGTGGTGCTCTTTGCCTCCTCCTGCTGGTCAGGAGTGATATTCTTAACAGTAATTAAGATGATCCGTGGACTCTCATTAGAAAGATGGCATATTTATCAAGTGAATAGCAATATTAATTTGCAATCTAACATTTACATAGCAGCTTTTATTGAGACAAGCATGCTATAACAAAGTTTATTTGCAAAGTTATGCATTGTTAACTAAAAATTACATTTACAAGCACAGGTGTATCACAGGGTTAATGAAAGCCTGTTACAGCCCCTCCAATACATTATTGAGGAAAAGATAAGGAAGTGTTCAGCCCTTCATTCCCACAGAAAAAGAAATGCGTCATTAATGTCCGGGATTCAGCAGAGTAACGGACATGATATCAAAGTGTCCTTAATAATGCAAACAAAATAAAGTCAGACATTAACGATACAGGAATTAAACTGAACTTTGTCATAATCTTCTGCAAGTAGGAGTATATCTGTAATTAATCCATGAAGCGTTGAGCCAGACAGAACATCATGTTTGTATTCCGTTATGGAAATTTTTACAGCAAACTTTCCACTGAACAAGATAATTAACATTTTGTTTGTAATCCACTATGGAATTATTGCAGCAAACTTTTCTCTGGATTGGAGAATCAGGATTTTGTTTGTAATCCATTATGGGAAGTTTGAAGCAAACTGTTAGTTGAACAGAAACGTTTTAGTCCTGCGCCAGCAAGAAAAACAGTTGGATCCCAGCCAATGTAAGTATATGACGGATTAATACAAATAAAAAATCTCCATAAAGCTTTGTTGAAGCATATTAGTATTCCTTTTATAAGTTACAAGATTGCAACGTTAAATAACTGTAAATCCTTAGGTAACAAAGGTTAAATCCTCCTCATTGGAAGATGACTTGCCATTTAGGAATACGTCGTAAATAAATTCTCCAAAATATCCATTTGATAGAAATTGGTTAATTGGTGTACGATTCATTAGTGGATGAGTTATAGATGTCCAGTTAGCATGGTATTTCTTGCTCATAAAAATGTGTGTCGTAGGAGTAAATTTATTACTTTCCTTTTCAATGAGATTCCTCATTCTTGATTCTGCTTTAATGCAGAGACGCTGATAACAAGTAGCTTTTAAGTTAAAAAGCTTGCAAAAAAAACTTAAAAATAAAAAGGTTGATAATAAATTATAATCCACAGGTTTTCTTCGTGAAAATAAAGAAGGATTATTAATGTTTCTAACCAATAAGTTTATACTGGTTACATTTACAATAAAAATACATTTATAATAAAAATAATAAATCTTTACTTCTACAGATGTTATTGGCATATAAATTATAGCTTAACAAGATATATACATATAGCATATATGAATTATAGCATAACATGATAATAAGCTTGCCGTTTCTTTTCTGGTATTTCATTCAAAAGAAAACAGGTTGACAAATAATTGCTTATTATTTTTTTTTTACTTAGATTTTCTCCTAGGAAGAAAGGACAAAAATTATATATAAAATGATACACAATACTATGGCTATTAATACATAGTACATATTCCCAGTATGTCTTCAAAGATACCATTCCCCACTGTAGCTAAACCTTCTCCAATTTTTGAAATAACATTACCTAATGTTGGCATTATTGGAATCAATGATTTACCTAAAGTTCTAATCCAGGTAGGAAAGTCCCCTTCATGCAAATCAATCCTTAACAGGTCTGCATGCACCCTTTTAACCAATTTTTCTATTGCCTCATGGGAGGAGCCCAATCTCACTTGCATGTTATGTAAATGAGCCCAGAGTGCTGTCATGTATGGAATTTGCAATGTAATATGGGGTACCTGCATTGTTAAATGTGACCTAGCATATATATTCTTAATCACAGGTGGCGTTAAAATTGTATTATAACACTCCACAGATTCATTAACTGTTATCATTGAAGCTTGCAACATTGGAATATTACAATCATTTTGACTAGTAATCACAACATATGAACCATTATGAATTGGTTCTATGCGAGTGTATGGTGATTTTACAGGCATAATTTTAACTGTGCAATCAGAGTCTTATTTATCAACACCATATGGTTTTCGTTTGTAGACATTTTCACATACTAAATATCCTAGATCAACACAATTTTCTGTTTCAATATATTCCCAGCTATCACAATACTGTGAAATATATTGATATACGAAATAACAGAGAACAGGAGCGCTAAAAGCTGAAGGTGAAACAACTCTAAACGTGAATTTAAATACGATAAAACCAGGTAATCCTGTAAGAGAAAAAGTGCTATCAAAAACAGAATCTAAATTAATTCAATGTGCCATTCACTAATGGTGTATATTTAGTAGAAAACAAATTACTTAATACTTCAAGTTGCCAGGTGTATCCCTTTAAATAGTGCACTAGTGTTCTTAATAGGTTAAGGTACTATGATTGAAAAAGGAGACCAAATCTTACATTTAAAAAAGGGGCTATGCCAATTTAATATACTTCATAAAACACAAAAGAATAGTATTAAACAATTCTATTAAAAATTCTATAAATGCATAAAACTAACAGACGTCTCCGTTAAAAATAAAAATAAAACTCAGGTTGCCACCACATAAAAATATATATATATTTATATATATAGGAAGATCCGTTAATGTGGACCAGTGGAACTAATATCAGTTCAGGTTAGAAAGTTAACAGGAGTGATTTTCCAGAGTCAATACTCTCAGCTAGCGATCAACCGCAGGCTTACCCCCACACTATGTGTGCTCTGAAGTATCTGTGATCAAAGTTACCGCCGTAGCGGGGTGACGTCACCTTTATGGGCGCTGTCCTGGATCAGCCTCCTGATTGGTCCTTTATCGGAGCGGCTTTAGAAGTTAACTGAAATTTCCGCTACCAAAGTATCTGCTCTTAAGTGTATATCAACACGCAAGATACCTTTGAAGGAGTGATGTGTAGAAGAATTAGCTCTGTCCAATCCCCAAATGGAGGGGCTCTGATTTCACTCTGCAAAAAAGTTCTGTGCAGTAGTGCCCTTGTCAGATTATGCTGACCTTGCTTGCCAATAATGTCAGTCTCTGCCGGTCCAGCTAACAATTGCCGATTCTTGATTGTACAAAGGGTAACGATTCCCAGCAGCAATGCACACTCACGAGTGTAGCTCCAGCTTAGAATGTAGATAGAATAACTATAGTTGTGACTTCATCAACGCGTTTCTCCCTATACAGGGCTTTTTCAAGATATATTGATATGGTTGTTGAATTTGTAACAATGCCATATGATCAGGAGAAATAATTAAATGCCCAAAATTAACAATCTCCCAATTTGTTGTTCATACATTTCCAGGTATTATCATCTCATAATATATATATATATATATATATATATATATATATATATATATATATATATTTCCCATACACAATCTTATTTGTTATTCTACGCTTTAATTCTCTTATAAATCATTGATTTTGAAATATGCAGCATAATTTATGTTTGTTTTACCGTTAGACTTAATTGTGTAGAAATTTCTGTAACATTTAATAGTGTAATATCAATGTGTCCTTCTTGTAAGGTTAACCTTATAGCTGTCAAATAATTTAGTATTGCTACTGCTTTCATTTCTTCATCTACCATTGTAAAATCAGACATCACTGCAGTTAGCATAGTTATCATGTGATCTCTTAAGATCATCAATCCTCTCTTCAATTCTTCATCATTAATATCTGAAATTTCACTGACAATAAATACTGCATCACTTAATAAATGCCCTGTCAATATCTGAACTTCAGCATTAGACATTAACTGCCTTTTATTTGTTTTTTCTTCTGTATTACAATCATCTGGAATTATATTCTCTATTGTAATATATGTTACATTATCAAATATATTATTTGTTCCCCAAACAGCTTCATCATAAGTCATATCTGTCACATTTTGCTTATAACATTTAGCATATTTATATGGTATGTCATCAACTGATATATTTACATCCATTTGTAGTTTCATACTTGCAATTACTACATTTACTGGATATTTTATCTATGAGACATTTCTGAAACAGGGAACATATTACATAATTTTTGTTAATAATGTGATATTTTGTCACGCACCAAAACCAAGGTATGCCTACATAATGTAGGAATCCCTTATCAATGTCTTTAGGTTGAAAACGAAAATACTTTCCTGACTTCCTGAGGTATAAACAGCAGGATGTACATCTATAGTCTGTTTCAAAGACATAAATGCCCTTTTTAATTAGATCTTCAACTGTTATATTACAAAGATTGTTCTTTTCTTTGCATGAGTGACTGTAATACATTGTATTTAAGAAAGCTGCATATCTTGGCTTTGTACATGTATCCCATTCTTTTAGATTCAAAAACATTTCATCTTTTCCTTTCTCATTCCATTATGTAGGTAATGCTTGCTCTCGCAGTCTTCCTATCTGTTGATCCACTACTTCAAGCTGAAGCTTTTCAAATAGTTGCAGGTATCCTTCATCTGTATGTAACTCTGGTGTCCACTTTTCTGAATAAAGTGTGCTAGTACAAAACACTGCTCCATTATAGGATTCTACTCCTCCAGGAATCCTATACTCCTTCCTTTGCACTTTCCCAGAATGCAATGCGAGGATCTGTGTGATTTTCAGGAAAGAAGCCTTTTTGAGTTAATTGTCCTGTGTTTAAATAAAAAATAGGATATTCTTTATACTTTGTCAATTGTAATTCCAGGACATGGACTTTGATCTGCTTTTATTTCTTTTGCAGGCCATCTCCTTGTCCCTTGAAAGTCCACATAATAGCAATGTGCAAATGTTGAAAAACACATTTTTTTTCTCTGTATGTCTTTTGTTTCCAGTATTCTTGCAAAGGCAAATCATATTCCAAAGTCTTTACTTGTATCATTTCCATTTGCCCATTTATATGATCTTTTACCAATTTTCTTCCCATTTGAGTTGTGATCTTTGCTTTCTTTGATATTACTGTTGAATCTATCAATACGACTTGAGATATTCCTAATACTTTTTGTTTTTGTATTATAGGTTTTGGAAATGGTTTCCAATAAATTCCTTGCAGTAGCCCATTCATCTTTATTTCTACAGGTTGCAGATTGTAATGTTCAGCTCTTTTTAGTCTTGATATCGTTGGTACAGCATCCTCTTGAGCTTTTGTTTGATTCCATGCCAAAACAGCTCCAGGTCTCTTTGCAAGATTATTCCACTGTAGACCATGCAGATTGATATCAAGATAAGGAGAAGTATAAAAAGTATCAGTACTGTATATCTCAATATTTTAAGGTTTTTATAATTGAACAAGTTCTTTAACATTTTCAGTCCTTGTTGTTGTATCAGTGTTTATGATAGGTAAAACAGGATTAGATCTTGAATGGAAAATAAACAAGGGGCGCCAACATAGTGTGAATCGTTTAAACAACAAATATAAGAGTGATGTGCAAAAAACTACTCACAAGGAAAGTGGCACCTTAAGTGAATAAGGTGTGAGAAAGCAGGCTGACATTCAAAATCCAGCAGTCAGTACGCTGGAGGTCTCACCCAGAAGACCTATGGAATCCGGATAGGCGTCTGGAAAGTGGCACCCACGTTTTTTAGGGCCAATGGCCAGACTAGGTAAGCTGCAAGCCGATAGATGTTTTCCTGCTGCACTCACACAGCCAAGACTCTTCTCCAAACCTGACAATGTCAGTGTGTAAAAGGTTCTGTGGCAAATGTCCTGTTACAAAAACAAATGGATCGTAGAAAGATGCAGAAATACCGGGTCATGGTATAAAACAAACAGTATTTATTTTTGCAACGCGTTTCTCAGTCTATTCCAGACCGTTTCATCAGGCATAATCATAGTTAACAATAGAGATCTATTTAAACCCACAATGACCCGGAATTAAAACTAAAGGTCAACTCCATTAACAATGTTACAATTGTGAAAACATTTAACTTTTGTTACATTGTGTAAATTGACTTGAACATTTGTGACCGCACAGAAAACACTAAGTAAAAAGTATGTAAAAAATCCTAATCGCAATTATCAAATATATCTAAAATAATATCATAATAAACTTGACATATATTAACATATATGTATATATGTATCTCATCTCCTGTTCGGATTCGAACCCGGGATCTAATGTATGCTAGGCAATGGATAAATCCAAAAGGCTACCTTTGTATCTTATTAGAATTTTTAGCAAAAAGGATTGGTAACTCTTAATATAAATATTGATCTAAATATCTCACAATGTGTAAAAGATAGTAATCTTATTTTAATCTTTTGGATAAATGACTCTAGTTTTGAACTTTAACTAAAAACATAATTTATGTAAGAACTTACCTGATAAATTCATTTCTTTCATATTAGCAAGAGTCCATGAGCTAGTGACGTATGGGATATACATTCCTACCAGGAGGGGCAAAGTTTCCCAAACCTCAAAATGCCTACAAATACACCCCTCACCACACCCACAAATCAGTTTAACGCATAGCCAAGAAGTAGGGTGATAAGACAAAAGTGCGAAAGCATAAAAAATAAGGAATTGGAATAATTGTGCTTTATACAAAAAAATCATAACCACCACAAAAAAGGGTGGGCCTCATGGACTCTTGCTAATATGAAAGAAATTAATTTATCAGGTAAGTTCTTACATAAATTATGTTTTCTTTCATGTAATTAGCAAGAGTCCATGAGCTAGTGATGTATGGGATAATGAATACCCAAGATGTGGATCTTCCACGCAAGAGTCACTAGAGAGGGAGGGATAAAATAAAGACAGCCAATTCCGCTGAAAATAATCCACACCCAAAATAAAGTTTAAATCTTATAATGAAAAAAACTGAAATTATAAGCAGAAGAATCAAACTGAAACAGCTGCCTGAAGTACTTTTCTACCAAAAACTGCTTCAGAAGAAGAAAACACATCAAAATGGTAGAATTTAGTAAAAGTATGCAAAGAAGACCAAGTTGCTGCTTTGCAAATCTGATCAACCGAAGCTTCATTCCTAAACGCCCAGGAAGTAGAAACTGACCTAGTAGAATGAGCTGTAATCTTTTGAGGCGGAGTTTTACCCGACTCGACATAAGCATGATGAATCAAAGAATTTAACCAAAACGCCAAAGAAATGGCAGAGGCCTTCTGACCTTTCCTAGAACCGGAAAGATAACAAATAGACTAGAAGTCTTTCGGAAATTTTTAGTAGCTTCAACATAATATTTCAAAGCTCTAACTACATCCAAAGAATGCAACAATCTTTCCTTAGAATTCTTAGGATTAGGACACAATGAAGGAACCACAATTTCTCTACTAATGTTGTTAGAATTCACAACCTTAGGAAAAAATTTAAAAGAAGTTCGCAACACCGCCTTATCCTGATGAAAAATCAGAAAAGGAGACTCACAAGAAAGAGCAGATAAATCAGAAACTCTTCTAGCAGAAGAGATGGCCAAAAGAAACAAAACTTTCCAAGAAAGTAATTTAATGTCCATCGAAAGCATAGGTTCAAACGGAGGAGCTTGAAGAGCCCCCAGAACCAAAATCAAACTCCAAGGAGGAGAAAATGGACTTAACAGGTTTTATACGAACCAAAGCTTGAACAAAACAATGAATATCAGGAAGATTAGCAATCTTTCTGTGAAAAAGAACAGAAAGAGCAGAGATTTGTCCTTTCAAGTAACTTGCAGACAAACCTTTATCCAAACCATCCTGAAGAAACTGTAAAATTCTAGGAATTCTAAAAGAATGCCAAGAAAAATGATGAGAAAAACACCAAGAAATGTAAATCTTCCAGACTCGATAATATATCTTCCTAGATACAGATTTACGAGCCTGTAACATAGTATTAATCAAAGAGTCAGAGAAACCTCTATGACTGAGAATCAAACGTTCAATCTCCATACCTTCAAATTTAAGGATTTGAGATCCTGATGGAAAAAAGGACCTTGTGATAGAAGGTCTGGTCTTAACGGAAGAGTCCACGGTTGGCAAGAGGCCATCCGGACAAGATCCGCATACCAAAACCTGTGAGACCGTGCTGGAGCCACCAGCAGAACAAACGAGCACTCCTTAGAATCTTGGAAGAAGAACTAGAGGCGGAAAGATATAGGCAGGATGATACTTCCAAGGAAGTGACAATGCATCCACTGCCTCCGCCTGAGGATCCCTGGATCTGGACAGATACCTGGGAAGCTTCTTGTTTAGATGAGAAGCCATCAGATCTATTTCTGGAAGTCCCCACATTTGAACAATCTCAAGAAATACCTCTGGGTGAAGAGACCATTCGCCCGGATGTAACGATTGGCGACTGAGATAATCCGCTTCCCAATTGTCTATACCTGGGATATGAACAGCAGAAATTAGACAGGAGCTGGATTCCGCCCATACCAGAATTCGAGATACTTCTTTCATAGCCAGAGGACTTTGAGTCCCTCCTTGATGATTGACATATGCCACAGTTGTGACATTGTTCGTCTGAAAACAAATGAACGTCTCTCTCTTTAGAAAAGGCCATGACTGAAGAGCTCTGAAAATCGCACGGAGTTCCAAAATATTGATTGGTAATCTCACCTCCTGAGATTCCCAAACCCCTTGTGCTGTCAGAGACCCCCAACAGCTCCCCAACCTGTCAGACTTGCATCTATTGAAATCACAGTCCAGGTTGGAAGAACAAAAGAAGCCCCCTGAACTAAACGATGGTGGTCTGTCCACCACGTCAGAGTGTCGTACAATCGGTTTTAAAGATATTAATTGAGATATCTTTGTATAATCCCTGCACCACTGGTTCAGCATACAGAGCTGAAGAGGTCACATGTGAAAACGAGCAAAGGGGACCGCGTCCAATGCAGCAGTCATAAGACCTAGAATTTCCATGCATAAGGCTACCGAAGGGAAAGATTGAGACTGAAGGTTTCGACAAGCTGAAACCAATTTCAGACGTCTCTTGTCCGTCAGAGACAGAGTCAAGGACACTGAATCTATCAGGAAACCTAGGTTACCCTTGTCTGAGGAATCAACAAACTTTTTGGTAAATTGATCCTCCAACCATGTTCTAGAAGAAACAACACTCATAAAAGACTGGAAAGGTTCTTTCTAGTGAAAATGAGCAAAGGGAATTGAATCCAATACTGTGGCCATAAGACCTAAAACTTCTATGCATAAATAGCAACTGAAGGAAATAATAGAGACTAAAGGTACCGACAGACGGAACCCAATAGAATTATCCCTTGTCTAATAGAGACAAAGACAGTGACACAAACTATCTGGAAACCTAAAAAAGGTGACCCTTGTGTGAGGAATCAAGAGCTTTCGAAAAAAAGATCCTCTAACTATGTCCTGAAGAGCAAGTGAATCATATGAGATTCCGCATCCTCAGAAAATAATCTGAATGAAAACAGAAAAATGAAAATATGCATTTATTGTATCTAATGAAAACAAATAATACTATCAATGACCATAAAAAGGCAAAATAGTTTGAATAAAACTCCAAACCCGGTTTCTAAAAAAGGAACTGGAAGAAATACCCCAGAAGATTCCAGGTCTGAGAAGCGCTTGAACCCCATGGGTGCCCAGCCATGCTTCAACAGTACCCAAAATATATAGGACAGAAACACACTTAAAGAAAGTGTTAGCCTTACTGGAATAAAATCAAAGAAATTTGGACAAAATAGAACCAAATAAATTTCAAAGAAGTCTTAACCTGCCCCTTACCAGCCAAGCTGGAATACGGCACGTACATCGCAATATTAGGGAGCTGATTAAGAACCCCAATTATAAACATGTTACTTGGGAAAGAACTCAGGAATTTGTTCCTTAATAAGAACAACCAAACTAGTATAAGCTTAAAGTTTTAGTCTTAGAACTCAATCTTGAAGCCCAGAGTAACAGTTAAGAATTGAATCCAATTATAAAACAAATAATTGATTATCTTAGAACAAAATAAATATGGATTTTTTTTTTTTTTTTAAAATCACAAAATTCTTCTAGCTAAAATAGCTAAAGACATAGATTAACCCTCATTTGCGAAAATATTCAATAAAATGAAAACACAAATGAAATTATTAGCATGATAGTCCAGTTTAAAGGACCAGTCAATACAGTGGACTTGCATAATCAATAAATGCAAAACAACAAGACAAATGCAACAGCACCTAGTCTAGTAAATGTTGTCCCTTAACAATGCTAAAATAAATCATAATCTGATACTTGATTTTAAAGTAAACAGAAAAAATGAAGCAATTGCAATATCCAAATAAATCACAGGACCAAGAAAAGTACCTGAAACTAAATAATTTTCCATAAATAAGAGATACAACTATCTAAAGGAAAATAAATACTATTTTGCTATAGAAACAATAGCATAATTAGTAGAAGTAGAGATAGCCCCAATAAATTGGAGAACCCTCCAAATTGAATTTAACTGCTGGCAAAGAATATAGTTTAAAACCTTTGAAGAAGGAATAAAAGAAAATTCTCAGCCTATTCCATTCCCTAGAATGGGGAATTGGAAAGAAAACCTCTGAAAACACAGAATAAATAAATAGGCAGAAATAGTGTCAGCTAGTCTTAAAGAACTAGTTACCTTAATATCAAAATAACAACACATTTTCAACAAAGAACAAATGTACTTTATTAATAGAAAAATAATAAAAAAGTAGATTTGTTAGTGTCAATATCTGATGAAGAAAATTTCTGAAAGAGAAAAAACATCATCAGAGAAGGATAAATCAGTATGTTGTTGGTCATTTGAAACTTCAATAATTAAAAAAGAAGTGAAAAAGACCTAAAAATTGTATAAGAAGGCACGAAGTCAGACAAAACCTTTAAAATGGAATCAGAAAAATATTTCTTATAAATCTTCTAAATATTTCTTGTACATAAGATGTAAGAATGGAAATATATAAAGCATAAACACTAATGGATTCTGCATGTAAAGTATATCATAATAACTTATTACAAACCATAGCTAAAAATAAACATTTATAACATTTAAAATAAATGAACTTAGCTTTGGTAGAACTGAAACTCAGTTAAGCGTTTTTCCAGAAGTGGCTTCTGATTCAGGGTCAATCTGAGACATCTTGCAATATGTAATAGAAAAAACAACATATAAAGCAAAAAAGATCAAATTCCTTAAATGACAGTTTCAGGAATGGGAAAAAAATGCCAATGAACAAGCTTCTAGCAACCAGAAGCAATAAATAATGAGACTTAAATATTGTGGAGACAACAATGACGCTCAAATTTTTTTAGCGCCAAAAAAAGCCGCCCACATTATTTGGCGCCTAAATGCTTTTGGCGCCAAAAATGGCGCCACATCCGGTAACGCCGACATTTTTTGGTGCAAAAACGTCAAAAAAAAATGACGCAACTTCCGGCGACACGTATGACGCCGGAAATGACAAGAAAATTTTTGCGCCAAGAATGACGCAATAAAATTAAGCATTTTCAGCCCCCGCGAGCCTAACAGCCCACAGGAAAAAAGTCAAATTTTAAGGTAAGAAAAAATTGATTTATTCATATGCATTATCCCAAATATGAAACTGACTGTCTGAAATAAGGAACGTTGAACATCCTGAATCAAGGCAAATAAATGTTTAAACACATATATTTAGAACTTTATATAAAAGTGCCCAACCATAGCTTAGAGTGTCACAGAAAATAAGACTTACTTACCCCAGGACACTCATCTACATGTAGTAGAAAGCCAAACCAGTACTGAAACGAGAATCAGTAGAGGTAATGGTATATATAAGAGTATATCGTCGATCTGAAAAGGGAGGTAAGAGATGAATCTCTACGACCGATAACAGAGAACCTATGAAATAGACCCCGTAGAAGGAGATCATTGAATTCAAATAGGCAATACTCTCTTCACATCCCTCTGACATTCACTGCACGATGAGAGGAAAACCGGGCTCCAACCTGTTGCAGAGCGCATATCAACGTAGAATCTAGCACAAACTTACTTCACCACCTCCACAGGAGGCAAAGTTTGTAAAACTGATTTGTGGGTGTGGTGAGGGGTGTATTTGTAGGCATTTTGAGGTTTGGGAAACTTTGCCCCTCCTGGTAGGAATGTATATCCCATACGTCACTAGCTCATGGACTCTTGCTAATTACAAGAAAGAAAAGAATTTTCTTATAGATATAAATGTAGAAAAAGAATATTCGTAACAAACATTTTGTTTTACTATAGATAAGTGACATATATATATATATATTTTTATAATTTTTATATTTTTAGGCTCCACCAGACTCGAACTTGGAACCTTCTGTATGTTAGGCAAACATGAAATTAGTAAGGCTATCTTGAAAGTCTATTTTTATGTTATATATTAGTGCTGAAATATATGTTATTGATTGTTCCCAATCATATACAACAACCAAATAGACTAAATAGTGTATCCATGAGTGTGTGGAGACACTTACAAGTGTGTGGAATAATGGATAATAAAACACTCAAAAGGATGCAATGTGTAAAATTTGTGTATCGTGTGAACCAATATAAATCAGGTATGTAAAATGTATGATACTATGTGGGTGTTTGGACTATTGAGTTTATAACTAGAAAAACGAATGTATGTGTATACACATGTATGTGGACATGTTCGTCATGGGTGTATACATATATATATATATATATATATATATATATATATATATATAAGTATATAGAAATATCACATATTCTATATCTATCTGCATTGCATTGATGCAATAAACAAACTAGTGTGGACAAAAATAAAAAGAAATAGGAGAGATGAAATGTAATGGTGTCAACATATGGTGGTATTGTTATTGTATATCAAAGAATATAGTGTGCTAGACCCTAAAAACTAAATCTCGTGTTAGATACAAATAAGACCTGTATAATAACAGCAGTTTATGTGAAGGCTGCCAAATCTACATTGGCATTTAAGCCTAATGGATACAAGGTTTTAAGTTTATGTATCCAATATGTTTCAAGTTGTCTGAGTTTAATCAGACGATCATAATCTGTAGAAGGTGGTACATGATCAATAGGGATAATTTTATAAATATCTGAACTTCCATCATGTATCGTTTCGCAGTGATTGGGGACACTATGGTTGGTTTTATTTATTTTTTACAATTTTTACAATTTCGGTGGTGTTCACCCCAACGGGTACGAAGATTTCTAATAGTGCGCCCTACATACTGGACGCCACAAATACAATTAAGGAGATATACTATATATTTAGATTCGCAATTGAGACGATGTGTGATTTGATAGGTTAAACCAGTGATATTGGATTTAAAAGATTTTTGGGAAATTGTAAATTTGCACATGTTGCAACCTCTTTTGCCACATTTAAATGATCCATGGGAAGCTAAAAAGTTTGAAGTTTTTATTTGGTTTTTAGAATGAAATTGGCAGTGTTTCACTCTTTTGCTGGGGGTTAATTGATTCCTTAAAGTAGAAGCTCGTCTATATACAATTTTGGGTCTTTCACCAACTATATCTTTAAGGAAGGGATCCTTTTGGATAATATTCTAATGTTTATATAGTATGTTTCGAATTTTGTAGTGGTTGTTATTGTATTGTGTAATGAAAAGTGGTTCACAAACAACATTGTTTGTGGTCTTTTTGGTTTGGTTGGTGGTGCTATTTTGGACTTTTTCAAAAATTAATTCTCTGTCTAGATTGCGCGCTTTATTAAGACAATGATTTAGTAGATCTACGGGATAACCTTTGTCTACAAAGCGTTGGTATAGAACCTTGCTTTGAATGTCAAAAGATTCTAAATTGGAGCAATTCCTGCGTATTCTCTTAAATTAGCTGTATGGAATGTTTCTTTTCCACCCTATATGGTGGTTACTAGAGAAGTCAAGATAGCTATTGCTATCGACTTTTTTGAAAAAGGTTTGAGAAATGATGTTACCTTTAGTATCCCAACTTAGTAATAGATCTAAAAATTCTATTGAAGATTTTTGTATATTTGCTGTGAAGGTTAAACCCATCTGATTCTGATTTAAGTGTTCTATTAATGTGTTAGCTAGCTCATGATTCCCTCTTAAAATAAAAATCAGGTCATCTATATAGCGGCCATAGTATACCAGGTTCGCCCAAAAGCTTGAGGAATAAATATATTGGTCTTCGAAGATTCCCATAAACAAATTTGCAAAGCTTGGGGCGAACCTGGTACCCATGGCCGTCCCCTTTACCTGTAAAAAAAAACCTATCTTGAAAAATAAAATAATTGTGTTTAAGGATATATTCTATTCCTTCCAATATAAATTCTTTTTGGATGTCTGGCATATATAAGTCCTTATCCAAAAAAATGGAAATCGCATTAATACCCATGTTATGGCAAATATTAGAATAAAGGGAGCCAACATCACAAGTGATCCAGATTAGATCATTGTTATGGGAAATGTTCTTAAGTTGATATAAAAGATGTGTGCTATCTTTGATATAGGAGGGTAAAGTAACAACATATTTTTGTAAAAATTGATCTAGATAGGGCAGGTGGTAATAGTGTGCCACACTAGGGTTTGTGACTTTGAGAAATTCTTTTTCTTCTTTATTTAGAATACCTGTGGATATGCCCTTTTGTATTAGTGTGCTATACCCTTTTAGGAAGATACTTGTTGGATTAAAGGAAATTTCCCTATAGTATTCAGTGTCTGTTAAAATTCTATTGGCCTCTTTGAGATAATCTCCTAGATCTTGTAGGACAATACCACTGCCCTTGTCTGCATCCTTAATTATCAGACTTTTGTTATTGGCTAACATACGTAAAGCTGTTTGTTCACTTTTGTGTAAATGGTACTGTTTTTTGTGATCTTTTGAAAGTTTTTCAAGATCCTCAATGACTAATCT
The DNA here is from genome assembly GCF_027579735.1 of Bombina bombina. Classification (NCBI taxonomy): domain Eukaryota; kingdom Metazoa; phylum Chordata; class Amphibia; order Anura; family Bombinatoridae; genus Bombina; species Bombina bombina. The sequence continues at coordinate 553,952,573 of NC_069500.1, forward strand.
TTGATATAATTCTATATAGTGGTTTATTGAAAAAGATGGTGTAAATTGAGATTTTACCTTAATATCTGTGTGGATATAGTCATCAAATAAATGGGTAGTTAGACTCTCTGTTTCTGCAAAAATGACCTTCATATTCTTGTCAGGGGTCATATTGTTGACTAGTATAGTCTGTGTGTTTTCAGGTTGTATATATTTTTGTTGTTTTAGTTTCTTTTGTGCAAAGAATTTCTGCAAGGATAGTTTCCTTGTAAATTTATTAACATCCACAAATAGTTGATACAAATTGTGAGGATTGGGTGGGCAGTATGAGAGGCCTTTGTGAAGTACTCTTTTCTCATTGGTGGTTAGAGTGTGCAATGATAAATTAAATATACCTTGTTCTAATGTGGATAATTTTTCTTTTTTGGCTGATAAGCCCCTTCCTCTAGACCCTCTTGGTCTGAAATGTATGGTCTTTTTTGTTGTTTTTCTATGCTTAGGTTGGTGTTCGGAAAGGATTGTCTGTTGTGGTTTTGGCCATTCTCTAAAAAACAGAATTTATGTTTACCTGATAAATTTCTTTCTCCTACTGTGTATACGGTCCACGGCTTCATCCTTTCTTGTGGGATATTCTCAATCCCTACAGGAAGTGGCAAAAAGAGAGCACACAGCAGAGCTGTCCATATAGCTCCCCTCAGGCTCCGCCTCCCAGTCATTCGACCGACGGTTAGGAGAAAAAGGAGAACCATAGGGTGCAGTGGTGACTGTAGTTTACAAAAAATAAATTTAAACCTGACCAAAATGCCAGGGCGGGCCGTGGACCGGATACACCGTAGGAGAAAGAAATTTTTCAGGTAAACATAAATTCTGTTTTCTCCTACATTGGTGTATCCGGTCCACGGCTTCATCCTTACTTGTGGGAACCAATACCAAAGCTTTAGGACACGGATGAAGGGAGGGAACAAGTCAGGTAACCTAAACGGAAGGCACCACTGCTTGCAAAACCTTTCTCCCAAAAATAGCCTCCGAAGAAGCAAAAAGTATCGAATTTGTAAAATTTGGCAAACGTATGCAGTGAAGACCAAGTCGCTGCCTTACAAATCTGTTCAACAGAAGCCTCATTCTTGAAAGCCCATGTGGAAGCCACAGCTCTAGTGGAGTGAGCTGTAATTCGTTCAGGAGGCTGCCTTCCAGCAGTCTCATAAGCCAACCGGATGATGCTTTTCAGCCAGAAAGACAGAGAGGTCGCAGTCGCCTTTTGACCTCTCCTCTTGCCAGAATAGACGACAAACAAGGACGATGTTTGTCTGAAGTCTTTAGTTGCTTTTAGATAAAACTTTAAAGCACGAACCACATCAAGATTGTGTAACAGACGTTCCTTGTTAGAAACTGGATTAGGACACAGAGAAGGAACAACTATTTCCTGGTTGATATTCTTATTGGAAACCACTTTTGGAAGAAAACCAGGTTTGGTACATAAAACGACCTTATCTGTATGAAACACCAGATAGGGTGAATTACACTGCAAAGCAGACAATTCAGAAACTCTTCTAGCAGAAGAAATAGCTACTAAAAACAAAACTTTCCAAGATAGTAACTTAATATCTATGGAATGTAAAGGTTCAAACGGAAACCCCTTGAAGAACTGAAAGAACTAAATTTAGACTCCATGGAGGAGCAACAGGTCTGTAGACAGGCTTGATTCTGACTAAAGCCTGTACAAACGCCTGAATATCTGGCATGGCTGCCAGACGCTTGTATAACAAAACAGACAGAGCAGATATCTGTCCCTTTAAAGAACTAGCTGACAGACCTTTCTCCAATCCTTCTTGGAGAAAAGATAGTATCCTTGGAATCCTAATCTTACTCCATGAGTAACCCTTGGATTCGCACCAGCAAAGATATTTCTGCCATATCTTATGGTAAATTTTCCTGGTGACAGGCTTTCTAGCCTGGATCAGAGTATCTATAACCGATTCCGAAAACCCACGCTTAGCTAGAATCAAGCGTTCAATCTCCAAGCAGTCAGTTGCAGAGAAACTAGGTTTGGATGTTCGAATGGACCTTGAATTAGAAGGTCCTGCCCCAAAGGCAGCTTCCATGGTGGAACCGATGACATATTCACCAGGTCTGCATACCAAGTCCTGAGTGGCCACGCAGGAGCTATCAGAATTACCGAAGCCTTCTGTTTGATCCTGGCTACTAGCCGGGGGAGAAGGGGAAACGGTGGAAAGACATAAGCTAAATTGAACGACCAAGGTGCTACTAAGGCATCTACCAATGTCGCCTTGGGATCCCTGGATCTGGACCCATAACGTGTAACTTTGGAGTTCTGACGTGAAGCCATCAGATCCAGATCTGGAATGCCCCATAGCTGGGTCAGCTGAGCAAAAACCTCCGGGTGGAGTTCCCACTCCCCCGGATGGAAAGTCTGACGACTCAGATAATCCGCTTCCCAGTTGTCCACTCCTGGGATGTGAATTGCTGATAGATGGCAGGAGAGAGCCTCTGCCCATTTGATGATCTTGGATACCTCCCTCATCGCCAGGGAACTCTTTGTTCCCCCCTGATGATTGATGTACGCTACAGTCGTCATGTTTATCGGGAGAAGAGATTCTTCCCGAGACCATAGACCCTGAGCCTTCAGGGACTTCCAGACCGTGCCCCAGCCTAAGAGGCTAGCGTCGGTCGTGACAATGATCCACTCCGGTCTTCGGAAACTCATTCCCTGAGACAGGTGATCCTGAGACAACCACCAGAGGAGTGAGTCTCTGGTTTGCTGGTCCATCTGAATCTGGGGAGACAAATCTGCATAATCCCCATTCCATTGTTTGAGCATGCACAGTTGCAATGGTCTTAAATGAATTTGAGAAAAAGGAACCACGTCTATTGCCGCAACCATTAGTCCTATTACCTCCATGCACTGAGCTATGGAGGTTTGAGGAATGGATTGAAGAACTCGACAAGTGTTCAAAAGTTTTAATTTCCTGACCTCTGTCAGAAAGATTTTCATTTCTACCGAGTCTATTATTGTTCCCAGGAAGGGAACCCTTGTGAACGGGGACAGAGAACTTTTATCTATGTTCACCTTCCACCCGTGAGACCTTAGAAAGGCTAGAACAATGTCCGTATGAGCCCTTGCTTTGTGAAAGGACGACGCCTGTATTAAAATGTCATCTAGGTAAGGTGCTACTGCAATGCCCCTTGGCCTTAGAACCGCTAGAATTCTGGGAGCAGTGGCCAATCCGAAGGGAAGAGCCACGAACTGGTAATGCTTGCCCAGTAAGGCGAACCTCAGAAACTGATGGTGATCTTTGTGGATAGGAATATGCAGGTACGCATCCTTTAAGTCCACGGTAGTCATATATTGACCCTCCTGGATCATTGGTAAAATTGTCTGAATGGTTTCCATTTTGAATGATGGAATTCTGAGGAATTTGTTTAGGATCTTTAAATCCAGAATTGGCCTGAAAGTTCCTTCCTTTTTGGGAACTACAAACAGGTTTATCACTCCCATTTTTAAAAGGTCTTCTAATGCCTGTCTCTTTATCTTCTAAAGATAAGCGAGACATGTGGAACCTTCCCCTTGGAAGAAGGTCCTTGAATTCTAGAAGATACCCCTGAGAGACAATTTCTAGTGCCCAGGGGTCTGGAACATCTCTTGCCCAGGCCTGAGCAAAGAGAGAAAGTCTGCCCCCTACTAGATCCGGTCCCGGATCGGGGCTACCCCTTCATGCTGTCTTGGTAGCAGCAGCAGGCTTTTTGGCCTGTTTACCCTTGTTCCAGCCTTGCAATGGTTTCCATGCTGGTTTGGGCTGAAGTGCGTTACCCTCTTGCCTAGTGGCTGTAGAGGTAGAAGCCGGTCCGTTCCTGAAATTGCGAAAGGAACGAAAATTAGACTTATTTTTAGCTTTGAAAGGTTATCCCCCAGTGATAGCTGAAATAATTTATTTCAACTCTGGCCCGAATAGGGTCTTACCCCTTGAAAGGAATATTAAGCAATTTTGTTTTGGACGACACATCCGCCGACCACGATTTTAGCTAAAGTGCTCTACGCGCCACTATTGCGAAACCAGAATTTTTCGCCGCTAATTTAGCTAACTGAAAAGCGGCATCTATAATGAAAGAATTAGCCAACTTCAGGGCGTGAATTCTATCCATGACTTCATCATAAGAAGTCTCCTTCTGGAGCGAGTTTTCTAATTCCTCAAACCAAAAAGCAGCTGCAGTGGTTACAGGAATAATGCAAGAAATTGGTTGAAGAAGAAAACCTTGTTGAACAAAAATTTTCTTAAGTAAACCTAATTTTTTATCCATAGGATCTTTGAAAGCGCAACTGTCTTCTATTGGTATAGTTGTGCGCTTAACTAGCGTTGAAACTGCCCCCTCTACCTTAGGGACTGTCTGCCACGCGTCCCTTCTGGGGTCAACAATGGGGAACATTTTCTTAAATATAGGAGGGGGAACAAAAGTACACCTGGCTTCTCCCACTCCTTATTCACTATATCCGCCACCCTCTTAGGTATCGGAAACGCATCAGTGTGTACTGGGACCTCTAAGAATTTATCCATTTTACACAATTTTTCTGGGACCACCTAAGGGTCACAATCATCAAGAGTAGCTAGGACCTCCTTAAGTAGAGTGTGGAGGTGTTCTAGCTTAAATTTAAATGCTATGGTATCAGGCTCTGTCTGCTGAGAAACTTTTCCTGTGTCAGAAATTTCTCCCTCAGACAGGCCCTCCCTCACCGCCAAGTCAGATTGATGTGAGGGCACTACAGATAAATTATCCTCTGCGTCTGCTTGCTCATTTTCTGTATTTAAAACTGAGGAATCACGCTTCCTAGGAAAAGCTGGCAGTTTGGATAAAAATGCTGCAAGAGAATTATCCATAACTGCTGCTAACTGTTGCATAGTAATAGCAATTGGCGCGCTAGATGTACTGGGCATCGCTTGCGCGGGCATAGCTGGTGTTGACATAGGAGAGGATAGAGAGCTATCCTCACTACCTTCAGCTAAAGAATCATCTTGGGCTATATCTTTAAGCGTGATTGTACGGTCCTTAAGCTGTTTGGACGCTATGGCACACTTCACACATAAATTTAATGGGGGAACCACCTTGGCCTTTGAACATACAGAATATAGGTTATCTGAAGGGTCAGACATGTTTGACAGACTTAAACAGATCTTCAATGCAATAAAAATTATTTTTGACAAAAACGTTACTGTGTCTTTAAAAGTGCACACTTTATTACTAAAACATCAAAAAACCATCAAATAAACATCCGATTTTAATGAAATTTTCACCACAGTGTCTTAATGCTTTGAAAGGATTGCACACAAATTTTCAGACCAATTAACCCCTTAATGCCCAAACGGAGCTAATAACAGCAATTAACCGGTTAAAAACACTACAGTACTATGCCACAGCTTCCACTGTGGCCTTTACCTTCCTTAGGGATTATTCTAGTAGGAAATAAGCCTCTCTGGAGTCTTTTCTGATGCCTCTGGACTCCCCATGTGAAGCTGCATGAACTGCCTAAGCAAAACAACTGCGCAATTGAGGCTTGAAAATGAGGCCTCCTCCCTCTTCATTCCAGAGTGGAGGGGCCTTTCTGACTAGAATAGGTGTCCAAATAAGTGCCAGGCGCAAAATAAAACCCCAAAAGTGTTTTAAAGTCTGAAAAAAACAGAATTTATGCTTACCTGATAACTTACTTTCTCCAACGGTGTGTCCGGTCCACGGCGTCATCCTTACTTGTGGGATATTCTCTTCCCCAACAGGAAATGGCAAAGAGTCCCAGCAAAGCTGGTCACATGATCCCTCCTAGGCTCCGCCCACCCCAGTCATTCGACCGACGGACAGGAGGAAATATATATAGGAGAAACCATATGATACCGTGGTGACTGTAGTTAGAGAAAATAATTCATCAGACCTGATTAAAAAACCAGGGCGGGCCGTGGACCGGACACACCGTTGGAGAAAGTAATTTATCAGGTAAGCATAAATTCTGTTTTCTCCAACATTGGTGTGTCCGGTCCACGGCGTCATCCTTACTTGTGGGAACCAATACCAAAGCTTTAGGACACGGATGAAGGGAGGGAGCAAATCAGGTCACCTAAATGGAAGGCACCACGGCTTGCAAAACCTTTCTCCCAAAAATAGCCTCCGAAGAAGCAAAAGTATCAAATTTGTAAAATTTGGCAAAAGTGTGCAGTGAAGACCAAGTCGCTGCCTTACATATCTGGTCAACAGAAGCCTCGTTCTTGAAGGCCCATGTGGAAGCCACAGCCCTAGTGGAGTGAGCTGTGATTCTTTCAGGAGGCTGCCGTCCGGCAGTCTCATAAGCCAATCGGATAATGCTTTTAAGCCAAAAGGAAAGAGAGGTAGAAGTCGCTTTTTGACCTCTCCTTTTACCAGAATAAACAACAAACAAGGAAGATGTTTGTCTGAAATCTTTAGTAGCCTCTAAATAGAATTTTAGAGCACGGACTACGTCCAAATTGTGTAACAAACGTTCCTTCTTTGAAACTGGATTCGGACACAAAGAAGGTACAACTATCTCCTGGTTAATATTTTTGTTGGAAACAACTTTCGGAAGAAAACCAGGCTTAGTACGCAAAACCACCTTATCTGCATGGAACACCAGATAGGGCGGAGAACACTGCAGAGCAGTTAACTCTGAAACTCTTTATTACTGAATATGTGAAAAAGTATGAAGGAATTGTTCAAAATTCACCAAAATTTCACCACAGTGTCTTAAAGCATTAAAAGTATTGCACACCAAATTTCAGAGCTTTAACCCTTAAAGTAACGGAACCGGAGCCGTTTTTACATTTAACCCCTATACAGTCCCAGAATGAGGCTCTGTCTATAACTAGAAAGGCCCCCATCTGAAAAAGGTGTCCAACACAGTGCCTGCCGTTTTTCTAAACGTTCCCCAAGATTATAATACCAATAATTAGTTAGAATCTGCATAATATGCCTAGTAAAACAATTGTTTTAGCCCAGAAAAATGTCTACCAGTTTTTAAGCCCTTTTTGAAGCCCTTTATCCTTTTATGTTTAACTAAGAAAATGGCTTACCGGTCCCCATGAGGGGAAATGACAGCCTTCCAGCATTACATGGTCTTGTTAGAAATATGGCTAGTCATACCTTAAGCAGAAAAGACTGCTAACTGTTTCCCCCAACTGAAGTTACTTCATCTCAACAGTCCTGTGTGGAAACAGCAATCGATTTTAGTTACTGTCTGCTAAAAATCATCTTCCTCTTACAAACAGAAATCTTCATCCTTTTCTGTTTCAGAGTAAATAGTACATACCAGCACTATTTTAAAATAACAAACACTTGATAGAAGAATAAAACTACAAAAAACTCTTAACCATCTCCGTGGAGATGTTGCCTGTGCAACGGCAAAGAGAATGACTGGGGTGGGCGGAGCCTAGGAGGGATCATGTGACCAGCTTTGCTGGGACTCTTTGCCATTTCCTGTTGGGGAAGAGAATATCCCACAAGTAAGGATGACGCCGTGGACCGGACACACCAATGTTGGAGAATCACCTTATTTATAGTGAAAACATGCTAAAAAGCAATCGATTTAGCCCACAATAGTGTCAACCAGCATAGAGCCCTTAATATAAGCCATAATTTTATACAGAGTCTAAGAAAAATGGCTTACCTATCCCAGAGGGGATTGCTGACAGTCTTCTAGCATTACTAGGTCTTGTTAGAAAAATGACTAATCATACCTGAAGCAGTTAAGCCTGCAAACTGCTCCCCCCAACTGAAGTTCTCTGGTTTCAACAGTCCTGCGTGGGAACAGCAATGGATTTTAGTTACTGGTGCTAAAAGCATATTCCTCTCGGCAGAAATCTTCATCACTTTCTGCTGCAGAGTAAATAGTACAAGCCGGCACTATTTTAAAATAACAAACTCTTGATAGAAGAATAAAAAACTACAACTAAACACCACATACTCTTTACCACCCCCGTGGAGATGCTACTAGTTAGAGCGGCAAAGAGAATGACTGGGGGGCGGAGCCTGAGGGGAGCTATATGGACAGCTCTGCTGTGTGCTCTCTTTGCCACTTCCTGTAGGGATTGAGAATATCCCACAAGTAAGGATGAAGCCGTGGACCGGATACAACAATGTAGGAGAAAAGGAGAAGAGTGTTCATATGAAGTACTTGGGTGTGTTTTCTTCATCTGGCAAAGATGCTAAAATATATCTATTTGTGTGTTCTAATGGACTATCTGGTTTGAGTGTATGCCCATGGGGTCTCTCCAGGAGTGTTCTATTAGGTTGTTGTATTTGATAGTTTGTTGTAACCTGATTGTGAGAAATGGGATGGTTGGAATAAGGCCTGAAGCCATGGTGAGGTGAGTTATAATGTTGTTGATATGTGTTAGGATGATTATCACGATATTGACTCTGATATGTCCCTTGTGGATAATGTTGGGAGTATCTATTTGTATTGGAATAATGAGTTCTAGGTCCATAGTTATTTCGAGGGTTTGGGGAATTAAATCTGTAATTCTCGTAGTGCGGTCTATGATTAGCATTGTAATTATTATGTGTATTCCTATAGGTTCTGTTTTGTTCTCTTCTATAGTTTCTATTCTGAACGGTCGTCCAATTTTCACCCTCTGTTTTGTGTAATGTATGAGAGTTTTTTTTGTCCCTTGTTTTCTTCATTTGAATTATTGGAAAGTGTGAGTTTTTCTTTTTCAACTCTATTAAAAGTGTAAACTTGGTTGTTATTGTAATCTATTTGGTCCCTCTGTAATTTTTTGCTTTTACTTTGGACGATGTCGTCTTGGTATTTATCAGTGCGGTCAGTAATTTCTTTAAGAAATTTTTGATATTCAGGGTTGTTAACATGTGATAATAGATCTTTTTGTATCTTTTCAATATTGTGACTGCATTCATCAGTTAATTTTTGTCTATGTTCGATCAGAATTTTGATTAAACAAAAAGAACAATCATCCAAGGCTTTGTACCAACTGTCTAATAAATCTTTATCTTCCTTAAAAGAGCAATGTTTTAAAATTCGTAAACCCCTAGGGATTTGTTTGATTTCTAAATACTTTTCTAGAGTTTTTAAGTCTATTTTTATGATTTTTTATAATTTTTATATGTCACTTATGTATAGTAAAATATTCTTTTTCTACATTTATATCTATAAGAAAATTCTTTTTAGTTAAAGTCATTTATCCAAAAGATTAAAATAAGATTACTATCTTTTACACATTGTGAGATATTTAGATCAATATTTATATTAAGAGTTACCAATCCTTTTTGCTAAAAATTCTAATAAGATACAAAGGTAGCCTTTTGGATTTATCCATTGCCTAGCATACATTAGATCCCGGGTTCGAATCCAAACAGGAGATGAGATACATATATGTCCAGTTTATTATGATATTATTTTAGATATATTTGATAATTGCGATTAGGACTTTTTACTTAGTATTTTCTGTGCGGTCACAAATGTTCAAGTCAATTTACACAATGTATCAAAAGTTAAATGTTTTTACAATTGTAACATTGTTAATGGAGTTGACCTTTAGTTTTAATTCCGGGTCATTGTGGGTTTAAATAGATCTCTATTAACTATGATTATGCCTGATGAAACGGTCTGGAATAGACTGAGAAACGCGTTGCAAAAATAAATACTGTTTGTTTTATACCACGACCCGGTATTTCTGCATCTTTCTACGATCCATTTGTTTTTGTAACAGGACATTTGCCACGGAACCTTTTACACACTGACATTGTCAGGTTTGGAGAAGAGTCTTGGCTGTGTGAGTGCAGCAGGAAAACATCTATCGGCTTGCAGCTTACCTAGTCTGGCCATTGGCCCTAAAAAACGTGGGTGCCACTTTCCAGACGCCTATCCGGATTCCACAGGTCTTCTGGGTGAGACCTCCAGCGTACTGACTGCTGGATTTTGAATGTCAGCTTGCTTTCTCGCACTTTATTCACTTAAGGTGCCACTTTCCTTGTGAGTAGTTTTTTGCACATCACTCTTATATTTGTTGTTTAAACGATTCACACTATGTTGGCGCCCCTTGTTTATTTTCCATTCTCGACACCTGACCCATCGCACCGCGGGACACAAGAGGAGCACGCCAAACACATCACCATCCACATATTAGGATTGGACACTTTTTTCACTATACAAGCTTTTGGACATTGACAAGTACTTTTTCAATTTACCCTTCACCAACAATATTATTATTGTTTCTGTGATTATTTTTATATTGTAATGCATCACTGATTCCACACACAAATTGTCATTGAGCGCCTGTTTTATTCACTATCTTCTTTTGCCATTACTTTTCACCTATACTAATCACTGTGTTGTTTATATCTATTGATGCATATGGGTACAAACCCAATTTTAAAGTAATAGGTCTTACTTTGTTAACCTGTGTTCCAAGCGCATCCTCTTATGTTTTTCCTCCTCAGGAATTTCTTATATATACTACAGGATTAGATCTTGTAACTGGTGTTGGTGTATCAAATGAATCTACGTCAGTTATTTGATCACCTTCTTCAACATAATAAAAAAGGTGTTAGTCTATGGATTTGAAGAAAATGGCATAATTTTAAATTGATATTATAAATTGAGTCAACCACTGAGAGTAAGTCAGATGGTTTGCCATCTTCTAACTCAAATTTAGCAGCAGGTTTTAAGTTATCAATGCTGACAATTCTGTCTTTGCCTTGTTTGTCTTCTATAATCAAAGTCCTTAGGTTAATAATGACATGTTTTACCTTTGTAGGTTTCCACCTTGGCCATAAAGGTTTCGCTGCTTGAACTCTTTCCTGGACAAACTGACCAACCTGTGGTGTCCAAGCTCATAAAAGGTTAGGTGTAAAAGCAGGTCGTACAAAACTATCACATATTTCATGTAAAATAGATAATTGCTCTAATCTCCCTGGTGCAGAAAGGTACTCTGTATTAAACATTGTATTCATAGGTATACCATATAACTATTCATAAGGTGTTTTCCCAGAAATAACAGAAGGTATATTATTTAAACCTACTTGTACATAGGTTAACAGGGGATACCACTGTTTTGGACGGTTAGTTAGTAACTTGATTAACAATCGTTTTACCTCAGCATTTTTCCTTTCAACAACCCCACTACTTTGGGGATGATAAGGCGCACTGATTTCCCATTTTATATCAAAAGACTTAGCCCACTCTTGTGCTTGAGTAGATGTTAAAGCTGATCCAGCATCTGAGTGTAGGGCTTTAGGTTTACCAATACTTACTAAGGAATTGAGACTATCAAGCGTGGTACTAGCCGTGGCACTTAACAAGGTATAACCATATGAACCTTGTACAAGCATCAACATATACTAAAACATTTGTAGCCATGTGAAGTAGGTAAAGGCCCTATGTGATCTAAATAAATTAGATCAAATGGCTTATTAGGAATTTATTTAACAATGTATGGTTGTTTCTGGCGATTTGGATTATTAACAAGGAGACATGCTTTACAACTCCCTATAACTCTTATGACCGTTTCCTTCATATTAGGCCACCAATATTTTGACTTTAGGGTAAATAAGACTATCTCGCCCTAAATGAGGATGTCCAATACTAGAATAGGCCATCTCTGTTAAGTTCCATCTGTCTATGACAGGGGGAATAATCAATTGTTAGTCTCCAATCTTAACCATACAATGTTTGTCTTTAAATTCATAAAGATATGTTTTAGGATAACCAGGTGGATTAGGTCTGGTTTTATTCAAGCAAGCATTTAACTCTGTGTCAAGATTACTGGTTGCTGTCATTCGAGTTTTAACTGCATTTACTGCATATTTTTACTTACACTTTGTGCAAGAGTATATGCAAATGTATTGTCTTCTGTATGCAAAGAAGAACCTAGCTTTCTATGAGCTGGTTCATGTACTACTTCAATATCAGGCTTTAGATCCAAATAAGCAGCAATTGCTTTCTATTTGACAATATGCTGTAATGGCTTTTTCTTTGCAGTTAAAAAACCATTAGATTTCCAGATTTGTAAATCCTGGAATACAGATCTTGCCAGGTATGCAGAATCAGTTACAATTAACACTGGTCCTGTATCTAACAATGCTTCCTTCATAGCAAATGCTAGTGCAGAAATTCCTGCAAATTGAGCTGAATGATCCCTTAAAGGGATTTGCCATGAACGCAATAAAGTCAGAGTGGGAGAATATTTTGCAATTCCTGCTCCAGCAGATTTATTTACTTTCTCTTTACTAGAGATTTTTGCAGAGCTATCAGTGTAAAATATAGCTGAATTGTAATAATTTGGATAAGTTTATAAATTCCAACTTGAGGGTTGCTTTGGAGCTGGTAAATCATCTAGAGGTGTCAGATTCTTATCATGAATAAAATGTATCTGTGGGTCTTCCAAAATAGAAAACCATTTTATCCATCTATTCTTTAGTGCTTTCTTGTCTGGTATAGTTTGCTTTTGTAAGTTATCAAGTGAGGCTACTGATGTATGTACATATATATCTTTCCCCTGTGCAATCTGTCTTGACTTTAACAGTGCTATATTAACAGCTACCAAAAGCTTCTCTATCATAGTAAACTTTATCTGTTTGTGAATATACATAAGATAGAAGTACTATTGGAATTGTCTCATTTATATTATATAACCTTATATAGCTTGCATTCGGCGATACATTTATGTAAACTAATAGATCCTTAGTACTATCTCTGAGCTAAATACTCTGTTCTATTTACTGCCTCTAATAATGCATTTAGTGCATCCTCTTCCTGAGTCGTCCACTTAAAACGTATCCTTGGTCTTTTTGTTTTAGATTTTATCTCCCTTGAGACTGCAGCATGCAGAGGTGCAATTAACACATTGAAATCAGGTATGAAAAACATTGCATAAGTAAACCAATTATACTACGTAATTGTTTTAGAGAATGTGGAGGTGTTAAAGCTGCTATTTTTTCTTTATAATTATCATAGTCCTCTCCCCCTTTCAGAAATTTCAAATCCCAAGAACGTAACAGTATGTCCTGCAATTTGAGATTTCTTAAGAGATACTACATAACCTGCAACATGTAATATAGTCAAAACCTGATCCAACACTGCTGTGTTCTTCCTCACTATCATGTGAAAAATATATGTCATCCACATACACCTCCACTTCTGGAAATTTAAATAAATTGACTACATCTGAAGTAAATAACGCACTCTAATTAAAAATGAGGTAATCGGGTAAATACCAAAGTTTTGCCTCTCCAAGTAAAACCTGTTATCCAGTAACTATCTGGAGTAATAGGATGACTCCAAAATCCATTTGCCAAGTCTAACTTTATCTTAAAAGTTTTCCTTTGCAAATTGTGTAAAATAGAAGGTGCACGTGTATTTAGTGTTGCCACCCGTGGTGTAACTCTGTTTGATTCTCTATAGTCTAATACCATTCGCCAAGAACCATCCGGTTTGGGAACAGGGTAGACTGCTGAGTTCATTAGACTGTACTGTTCTTTTAGTACTTATTGTTTAAGTAAATCATCAATGACTTTCTGTATATAGGGAATGGCTACACCATTGATTTTATACTGTGCCTGTTCCTTAGGAACTACTGTGCCTGTAGCAATATGATGACTGATTCCTTTATGATGTCCAACCTGATTTTCCCACTTCTGAAATATATTAACATTTTTCTTTAAGTAAAAGTCTATGTTTCTAACATCAGATATTGCAATATGATCTAATTGCATTTTCATAAATGCTTATTCCACAACTCTAGTAGTTAAAGGAAGTACATCTTCCAGCTGCAATGAAATAAAATGTGCTACATCCTTATAAGCTATAAAAAAATCAGAATCAAGCTTAGGATGCTGAACTAATTCTAAGTGCACTCTTTTACCATTTATTTTTACTTGTGCATTATATGAGGGATAAGTACCTTCACCTTTTAAAGTCTGTATAATTATATTGCCCAATACATCTTCTTTTAACATATTTGATTGTACTAAAGATATTTATGCTTGTGTATCTAAATACCCCTCATAAGTCTCTCCCCCATATTCTACTGTTAATTTACGTTATTCACCTTCAGACTCTTCTGGGATGTCTGGTAGTGATTTCTCTATTTGCCCTACTTTTTTAGTAGTAGTTGGGGCAACTAAAATTTCACCCCTTTCAGTAGAACGAATCACACGCTCCCGATATCTATCATGACCCCCTGTACCTTTTCCTCTATAACTTACACTACCATTTCCAAATCCATACCGATCTGGAGTTTTTATAAAATGGTCTCAATGTCCTGTGAGGAAATTCCTCATAAGGCAAATCCGAAGATTTGCTCTAAATAGTTATAAACCTATTTTCATTGGTGTAAGATGGAGGTGCTTGGGAGTAAGGTAGTGGAGGGTTAAATTTAGTTTGTTTCTGTGGATATTGTTCTCTTGCATTTTTTTTTTGACAAACTGAGCTCTGTTTTTCCTCTGCTGGAAAATCTTTTCTCCTTTCCTCTGCTATTTGAAGATACTAGTGCATCTCCAGTCAGGTCCTTACCTACAAGTGTGTAAGTATGTCTATATATGTCTATATATGTCTATATATATATATATATATATATATATATATATCTATATCTATATCTATATCTATATATATATATATATATATATATATAGTATTTGTTTTCGGTCTCTCTGCAATAGGTATAGAGAGTATTTGTCTTTATATATCTAAAATTAAGCATTGTCCTTTAACATTTGGCTTTAAACCACCCCATACCATGTCGTGATTATTCTTTGTAAATCTCAGCTCTAATAAATATGCTGCTACAATGCCACTATTTATATTCATCATTCCTAAAATATCAGCAAGTGAAGCCAAAGTATCTTTACCTTGTGTCTTTACATGATATGCATAAATCACTGAATTCCACTTCCTTGCCTCAAATATAAAAAAAACACAAACCAGAGAATAAAATAGCATTAACTAACGTTCTATTTTGTGGAAGATAATAAATTGGATAAACTCCAGCTAATGCATGAACTCCGTCATGTAACCACAAAGCTATGTCCTTCGGATTGCGTGGCATCACTCCAATTGTTGTTTTTATATTTCATTTAGGAATTCCTGCAGCTTCAGCAAAAAAAAAAAAAAAAAAAAAAAAAAACTTGCTATATGCCTGACACTCCAGACATTTTCACTATTTAAAACCTGAGCTTACATATAACCTAAAAATTGTATCACATTAAAAAGGTTTTCCCTCTCAGCTTGCTCATATTCTGCAGCTGGTATTATTTATTTTCCCTTTACTGGACTGTACAAACTAGATCTAGGAGTACCCCACATCTCAATTCAGGCTAAAGCCTTTAGGGCAATGTCTTTGTATTCCTGTAGCAATAACAGGAGGTCTGCCTAAAATCTCTACTATACCATCATAAGAAACATTTGTATTTCTAGTTGTTGCAGGATCAAAATCTGCATCTATAGTGTGATTATATAGGTTGTTGCAAAACTATTCCAGCAGCATTAGCAAAGTTAAAATGAATTAAACCATAACTATCTCCAAAGCAATAACCTCATAATTTCCAATGACTCTACCAATCTGCATTTTAAACAGTTTTAAAAGATTCTGCAAATCCTGATTAGCCATGATATTTTAGCACCTTCCCTTACGTATAAGAGGACCCAGGTAAAATTATATTATAAAACATTATCTCTCAAAACACCCAGGGACGCCAATTGTAGTGGTTCACACCTAATTCACTTATAAGATCTTAAAGCACAGTTATATTGAAATATGAATTCCAAGCCCTGACCTTTAATATTATATCCATGAAATAGGTCTCATTTCTTACAAAGAAAGTTTCTGAGTACAATAAAGAAATGGTACTTGAGAAGATAACATTGTTTAAAAATAATTTTTTTATTATACAGAAAAATCAGCTTACAGAAGTAATATAAAATTAAATTCATTTAAATCCAAAGTACACACAGAGTTAAAAGACTACCAGTTAAACTTGCTTTCAATAACAATTGTTTACATACCACTCAAAATGACTTCTTTGCAACCAAATCTTATCCTTAGAGATGCTCTATAATATCCTGTCAGAGTCACCTGCCTCATGTTTACAACAAGGTGTATTTATAGTTTTTATTTGGATGACGTCATCATTTATAGTTTTCTTTTTATATGTATTTTTAGCATCATTTTAACATCAACAAAACTTGTAAAAAAAACTTCCTAAAACAAGTTAGACAACAACGTGGCCTTGAAAATCTGTTATACAAGAGTTTAGACATACGCACTTGAAATTGCAATGAGCATCCATTTTAGAGCTACAAATTCAAGGTTGAATAAACCTCCATTTTAGACCATATAACATCTTATGTTAAAGTTAGTTGGTTAGTATGTTAGCATACAGATAATAAAAACCTTTTATATTGTAAAAGACTTTTGTTTAAACATATAAAAGGATACAGTTATACATTGTACACATTGTAGAAGTATATCATTTAAACACTTTATATATTGCAAAATAAGCATATTAAAGATTGTTTTTCACAATTTATGTGAACAGGCTCTTATAACAAGGTACAGTCTTTATGTATAGAAGCTGTACATGATAGATTTAAAAGAAATCTATCATTTATAGTAAGTTATAAGTGTCTTGTTGAAAGAATGTATTTCTTACTGTTGGCATATTTATCAAGTGAATAGCAATATTAATTTGCAATCTAACATTTACATAGCAGCTTTTATTGAGACAAGCATGCTATAACAAAGTTTATTTGCAAAGTTATGCATTGTTAACTAAAAATTGCATTTACAAGCACTTGTGTATCACAGGGTTAATGAAAGCCTGTTACACCCGACAGGACCAGCCTGCACCTAGGGTCCCAACCGGCCAGCTGCGTAAATTCTCCCTCGTAGGAAAAAACAGAATTTTTGCTTACCTGATAAATTACTTTCTCTTGCAGTGTATCCAGTCCACAGATTTATCCTTTACTTGTGGGATATTCTCATTCCCTACAGGAAGTGGCAAAGAGCACACAGCAGAGCTGTCCATATAGCTCCACCCCCCAGTCATTCGACCAAAGGTTAGGAAGAAAAAAGAAGAAACCATAGGGTGCAGTGGTGACTGTAGTTTAAACAAATTTTTTTTACCAGAATTGCCAGGGCGGGCCGTGGACTGGATACACCGCAAGAGAAAGTAATTTATCAGGTAAGCATAAATTCTGTTTTCTCTTGCAAGGTGTATCCAGTCCACAGATTCATCCTTTACTTGTGGCATACCAATACCAAAGCTTTAGGACACGCATGAAGGGAGGGAACAAGGCAGGTACCTTAAACGTAAGGCACCACTGCTTGCAAAACCTCTCTCCCATAAATAGCCTCCGAAGAAGCAAAAGTATCGAATTTGTAAAATTTTGAAAAAGTATGCAGTGAAGACCAAGTTGCTGCCTTACAAATCTGTTCAACAGAAGCCTCGTTTTTAAAAGCCCATGTGGAAGCCACTGCTCTGGTAGAATGAGCAGTAATTCTTTCAGGAGGCTGCTGGCCAGCAGTCTCAGACCAAACGGATGATGCTTTTCAGCCAAAGCGAAAGAGGTAGCAGTCGCTTTCTGTCTGAAATCCTTAGTTGCTTGCAAATAGAACTTTAGAGCACAAACTACATCAAGAATGTGCAACAGACGTTCATTCTTCGAAGAAGGATTAGGACGGAACAACTATTTCCTGGTTAAAATTCTTATTAGAAACCACTTTAGGAAGGAAACCAGGTTTGGTACGCAAAACTACCTTATCTGCGTGGAATCGCACTGTAAGGCAGATAATTCCGAGACTCTTCGAGCAGAAGAGATAGCTACCAAAAACAAAAAACTTTCCAAGTTAACAACTTAATGTCTATGGAATGTAAAGGTTCAAACGGAACCCCTTTAAGAACTGAAAGAACTAGATTTAGACTCCATGGCGGAGCCACAGGTGTATAGAGAGGCTTGATTCTGACTAAGGCCTGTGCAAACGCTTGAACGTCTGGAACCTCTGCCAGACGCTTGTGTAAAAGGATAGACAAAGCAGATATGTCCTTTTAAAGGAACTAGCTGACAATTCTTTCTCCAAACCTTCTTGGAGAAAAGACAATATCCTGGGAATCCTAATCTTACTCCATGAGTAACCCTTGGATTCACACTAACAAGAGATATTTCCGCCATATCTTATGGTAGATTCTCCTGGTGACAGGCTTTCTCGCCTGAATCAGGGTATCTATAACTGAATCAGAGAAACCACGCTTTGATAGAATTAAGCGTTCAATCTCCAAGCAGTCAGACGTAGAGAAATTAGATTGGATGCTTGAATGGACCATGAATTAGAAGATCCTACCTCATTGGCAGTGTCCATGGTGGGACAGGTGACATGTCCACTAGGTCTGCATACCAAGTCCTGCGTGGCCACGCAGGCGCTATCAGAATCACCAAGACCTTCTCCTGCTTGATTCTGGCGACCAGACGAGGGAGAAGGGGAAACGGTGGGAAAACATAAGCCAGAATGAAGGACCAAGGCGCTGCTAGAGCATCTATCAATACCGCCTTGGGGTCTCGGGACCTGGCCCCGTAGAGAGGAAGTTTGCTGTTGTGACGGGATGCCATCAGATCCAACTCTGGAGTGCCCCAAAGCTGAGTCAGCTGGGCAAATACCTCCGGGTGGAGTTCCCAGGAAATCAGCCTCCCAGTTGTCTACACCTGGGATGTGAATTGCTGAGAGATGGCAGGAGAGATCCTCCGCCCACTTGATTATTTTGGTTACTTCCTTCGCTAGGGAACTCTTTGTTCCCCCTTGATGATTGATGTAAGCTACAGTTGTGATGTTGTCCGACTGAAATCTGATTAATTTGGCCGCAGCTAGTCGAGGCCATGCCTGAAGCGCGTTTAATATCACCCTCAGCTCCAGAATGTTTATCGGGAGAAGAGATTCTTCCCGAGACCATAAGCCTTGAGCTTTCAGGGACTCCCAGACTGCACCCCAGCCTAACAGACTGGCGTCGGTCGTTACAATGATCCACTCTGGTCTGCGGAAACATATTCCCTGAGACAGGTGATCCTGAGACAACCACCAAAGAGAAACTCTAGTTTCCTGGTCCAAGTGTATTTGAGGAGACAAATCTGCATAATCCCCATTCCACTGATTGAGCATGCATAGTTACAGTGGTCTGAGATGTATCTGAGCGAAAGGGACTATGTCCATTGCCGCTACCATTAATCCGATTGCCTCCATGCACTGAGCTACAGATGGCCAAGGAACGGAATGAAGAACTACGCAAGTAGTTAAAAGTTTCAATTTTCTGACCTCCGTCAGAAATATTTACATTTCTACCTAATCTATTAGTGTCCCTAGGAAGGGAACCCTTGTGAGTGGGGACAGAGAACACTTTTTGATGTTCACCTTCCACCCGTGAGACCTCAGAAAGGCCAATACAATCTCCGTGTGAGCCTTGGCTCTGTGAAAAGATGGCGCCTGAATTAAGATGTCGTCCAAATAAGGCGCCACTGCTATGCCCCGTGGTCTTAGAACCGCCAGAAGGGACCCTAGCACCTTTGTGAAAATTCGGGGAGCAGTGGCTAAACTGAATGGAAGAGCCATGAACTGGTAATGCTTGTCTAGAAAAGCGAACCTGAGGAAATGATGATGATCTTTGTGGATAGGAATATGCAGGTACGCATCCTTTAGACACACGGTAGTCATATATTGACCTTCCTGGATCATAGGCAAGATTGTCCGAATGGTCTCCATCTTGAATGATGGGACTCTGAGGAATCTGTTTAGAATTTTTAGATCCAGGATTGGTCTGAAAGTTCCTTCTTTTTTGGGAACCACAAAACAGGTTTGAGTAAAAACCCAGTCCTTGTTCTGCAAGTGGAACTGGGTATATCACTCCCATCGTATGTAGATCTTCTACACAGCGCAAGAACGCCTCTCTCTTTGTCTGGTCTGTAGACAGATGAGAAATGTGGAACCTTCCCCTTGGAGGGGAGTCCTTGAATTCTAGATGATATCCCTGAGTAACAATCTCTAATGCCCAGGGATCGTGAACATCTCTTGCCCAGGCCTGAACGAAGAGAGAAAGTCTGCCCCCTACTAGATCCGGTCCCGGATCGGGGGCTACCCCTTCATGCTGTCTTGGTAGCAGCTGCAGGCTTTTTGGCCTGTTTACTCTTGTTCCAGCCCTGGTAAGGCTTCCAGGTTGCCTTGGGCTGGAAGCGTTACCCTCTTGCTTTGAAGCTGTAGAGGCTGAAGCAGAACCGCTCCTGAAATTACAAAAGGAACGAAAATTAGCTTTGTTTTTAGCCTTAAAGGGCTTGTCCTGAGGGAGAGCATGGCCCTTTCCCCCAGTGATTTCTGAAATCTTTCAATTCTGGCCCGAAAAGGGTCTTTCCTTTGAAAGGGATATTTAATAATTTGGATTTTGACGACACATTGGCCGACCATGACTTGAGCCAAAGCGCTCTGCGCGCCATAATGGCGAAACCTGAATTTTTTGCCCCTAACTTAGCTAATTGCAAAGCGGCATCTGTGATAAAAGAATTAGCCAGCTTTAGAGCCTTAATTCTATCCATAATTTCGTCGTATGAGGTCTCCGTCTGGAGAGAATCCTCCAGTGCCTCAAACCAGAAAGCAGCTGCAGTAGTTACAGGAATAATGCAGGCAATAGGTTGGAGAAGAAAACCTTGTTGAACAAAATTTTTTAAGTAAACCTAACTTTTTATCCATAGGATCTTTAAAAGCACAACTGTCTTCAATTGGTATGGTTGTGTGCTTAGCAAGCGAAGAAACAGCCCCCTCTACCTTAGGGACCGTCTGCCACAAGTCCCGTCTGGGGTCAGTTATGGGGAACATTTTCTTAAAAATAGGGGGGGGGGGGGAACAAAAAGGGACACCTGGTCTATCCCACTCCCTAGTAACAATATCCGCAACCCTCTTAGGGATCGGAAACGCATCAGTGTATACAGGGACCTCTATGTACTTGTCCATTTTACACAATTTCTCTGGGACCACCATAGGGTCACAATTATCCAGAGTAGCTAATACCTCCCTGAGCAATACGCGGAGGTGTTCCAATTTAAATGCTAATGAATCTGACTCTGCCTGATGAGAAACCTTTCCGGAATCGGAAATTTCTCCCTCAGACATCAAGTCCCTCACTCCCACGTCAGTGTTGTGAGGGTGCATCAGATAAGGCTACCAAAGCTTCAAATTGCTCATAATCTGTTCTTAAAAACAGAGCTATCACGCTTTGCAGGAAAAACTGGCAGTTTAGATAGGAAGCCGGCAAGGGAGTTATCCATGACTGCCGCTAGTTGTTGCAATATAATAGGGGCAGACGCACTAGAGGTACTAGGCATCGCTTGAGCGGGCGTAACTGGTTGTGACACATGGGGAGAGGTAGACTGACTATCCTCATAACCTTCAGTCTGAATATCATCTAGGGCAACATTTTTAAGTGCAACAATATGATCTTTAAAGTGTATAGACACATTACTGCAATTGGGACACATTCTGAGAGGGGGTTCCACCATGGCTTCTAAACACATTGAAGAAGGATTTTCCTTAGTGTCAGACATGTTTAACAGACTAGTAGCATACACAAGCAGGCTGGAAAAACACTTTAATCAAATAAAACACAATTTGAAAAAAAACAAAACAAACAACAACGTTACTGTGCCTTTAAGAGTTAAAAAGCACACAATTTTACCAAACAGTGAAAAATCCAGCAATCCTTTTGAAATTTTCACAGTATGTACCCAAGGCCTTAATATGATTGCACAACGATTAACCCCTTAATGACCAAACCGGAGCAGCCTAAAGCCAACAACCGGTTAAATAACTACAGCACCTTGCCATAGCTTACTGCTGTGGCCCTACCTGCCCTTAGGGACCAGTTTTGGGGGAATAAATCTTTTAGGCCCTCAATCAGCAGCAGGACCCTCCATGTGAAGCAGCATGAACTTTCTTTCAATTCTAACTGCGCATCTGAGGCGCAAAATTAGGACCCTCCCACTCCGGAGTTGTGAGGCCTACAAAAATCACTTCTAAGTGACTAAATTTGCGCCAGAAAACACTCCAAAGTTTCTAAACCCCAGGAAACACTCCAAAGTGCTTAAAAAAGAGAGTCTCCAACGAGTATTTCTTAAAACAAATAATTGATTGCCCTGAATTAGTGTCAACCAGCATAATTAGCCCTGTTATGTAAGCATTCAATTCTTTACTAAGTCTCAGAACATAGCTTACCCTCCCCACATGGGGATCTTGTCAGTCTTCTAGCATTATCTCAGTCTTGTCTAGAAATAAATGACTGAACATACCTCATTGCAGTCAAGCCTGCAAACTGTTCCACCCAACTGAAATTTTCTGGTACTCCTCAGTCCTGTGTGGGAACAGCAATGGATTTTAGTTACAATATGCTAAAATCATCTTCCTCTCAGCAGAATTCTTCATCTTTTTTCTGCCAGAGAGAAAATACAAACCGGTACCAATTAAAAATAACAAACTTTTGATTGAAGATATAAAACTACAATTCTAACACCACATTCACTTTACCCTCCCGTAGAGAGACCCTAGTGCTTAGAGCCGGCAAAGAGAATGACTGGGGGGTGGAGCTAGAGGGGGAGCTATATGGACAGCTCTGCTGTGTGATCTCTTTGCCACTTCCTGTAGGGAATGAGAATATCCCACAAGTAAAGGATGAATCCGTGGACTGGATACACCTTGCAAGAGAAAACAGAAATTAGACATGTCCAACAACTTCCGAAGAAGGAGTATCAATCGCCAACATTATGTGGAAGCAAAACGTGCTGCAACCTTCGGGGAAAACACGCCACCCTGCATGGAGGAACCAAAAACTGGGTTACCCGCATGTGCATAATTATGATTTGGTAGGGAACTTGCCTCGGAGGAAAGGACCCCCAGAGGCGGATGGCTCAGTAATCCCTTGATTCCGAGCCCAAGGAACCAGGCGCTCTGAAATGGCACACGGAACAAAACTGGTTGACAGGCATCAACGAGGCCCCTCTGGATTCATCACCGGACACAGAATCTGAAATCAAAATAGTCTCAATTTCAGATTCAGTTAAAGGATTCTGACACCAACAGTCTCAGCATCAGAATCCTCCATAACTGGATAGAGGAAATTTAAATATGGACTAAAGTAGTGAAAACTAAAATGGCACCTGACACCCCCAATAGCTGGGGCACTCACCACCTCCTATGACCAGACCCCTGCGGACTAGAAAACTTTGCCACGCGGTCGGGAATGCGGAAATGAAAACAGAACGTAGCCACGCCCGAACACAAGGTGAACCGCACAGTCCAAACAAGCGTGCCCAACCAAACCAAGAGCCCAGTAAATATCGCACATAAGCAGGTTTAATCACATAACATGATTATAAAAATCTCCCCTGTTCAATAACCCCCCCTCAGGAGATATTAACCCTCGATTACAAGATACTAAGAGACTCACCGAGACCCTTAAGGTGGTAGCCTCTCGGGAAACATTCACATTACAATACATTGCAAATAAAGTAAAACGATCTTACCGGAATCTATGTCGTGGAACAGGAACATGGCCCTTCAAGTGTGACTGATAGTAGCATCGCCTCCGCCATGGACTTGAGAGAAGAAAGCAGGCAGCAAAGCAAAGTTCAACAACACTGATTGCTTGAGGAGATGTTAATATGGGTCAGGATGGTTTTGCAGTAAGAAACTCCCTGCATCTCCGGACTCTATTTTTCGCCCAAGCCCTCACTGAGAGACTGACAGGACTATTTAAAACTCCTGTCCCATGCTGAAGACTACTACCCTCCATAAGAGACAAAAACAAAAATTTAAAATTGACACCTGTCATCCTCCTGGGACGAAAGGCAAAGAATGACTGGGTGATGAGGGGAGTGGGAGGCATATTTAAGCCTTTGCCTCCTCTGGTGGCCAGGTTCTTGTTTCCAAAAAGTAATGAATGCAGAAGAAAACGATGCTCTGAAATGTATTTCTAATTACTTTATCCCAATGAAAATAGCAAACCCCTTTGTAAATATTAATATTTCAAGCCCAGCTTTTGACAGTGTATAATATTTTCATTTGAAATGCACAAAAGAAAAAAGAACAAAGCCAAAGCCAGAAAATTGCATCATACATTTAATCACGTCAAAACTACAGTGCAACTGCGTAAAGTGAGGTATATAAGTTTACACAGAAGTAGGAAAAGCTGCCTTTATCTACAGGTATTACAGGAACACTTCCCCAAGTAGTAACATGAATATACAGCCATTTTCTAATTTTTCCCAAACAAAGCTCTTCTATAGTAAGGTCTGCCGTTTAAGAATGTTCAACATTAGGATTATTTTAATACAACTCTAAATAGTATTTGAGAACCACAACTACTATAGTGCAAACTGTTATCTCCCACTAAGCCACTATAAGTGCAAATATTTCACATTACAAACTAAATTTTAGTTTTGCTTGATTGTAGACAAATTTCCCCCACATTGAAACAGTTGGATTTTCTTGCTTCAGTGTCACAGCCATTTCAAACTACAATGTTGCAGTATCAAATTAAAGCTGGGAAATCCTCAGGATCATCTGGATTTGGTGCAGTAGAAAGTATCTGGGGGGGAAGGGAGAGAGAAAGGAAAAAAAAAGCTTACCTTGTAACACCAGTAGAAATATCAACACCAGTTCAAAGTTGAGAAAAAAAAAAAAAAACTACCACCAGTATTTTTAAGCAAGACGTGGGTATTCACATAGCCGTTTATATTTACCAGGAATAAACCTTACATTGTCACACTTACATTAACAATCTCATGTGTAAAGGTTTCTTCCTTTCTTGCACGTCCACGCCCTCCTCCTCTTCCACGACTTGGGCGAGTCAGACTCCCGAAGTTTATATCCAATTGAGATGTGATATCATTAACAGGTTTGCGAAAGCAATATTGGTAATCTTCATCCTCCTTTAAATTCTGCAAGTAAAAACATAATGTATGTAAGAACTTACCTGATAAATTAATTTCTTTCATATTAGCAAGAGTCCATGAGCTAGTGACGTATGGGATATACATTCCTACCAGGAGGGGCAAAGTTTCCCAAACCTCAAAATGCCTATAAATACACCCCTCACCACACCCACAAATCAGTTTAACGTATAGCCAAGAAGTGGGGTGATAAGAAAAAAGTGCGAAGCATAAAAAATAAGGAATTGGAATAATTGTGCTTTATACAAAAAAATCATAACCACCACAAAAAAGGGTGGGCCTCATGGACTCTTGCTAATATGAAAGAAATGAATTTATCAGGTAAGTTCTTACATAAATTATGTTTTCTTTCATGTAATTAGCAAGAGTCCATGAGCTAGTGACGTATGGGATAATGACTACCCAAGATGTGGATCTTCCACGCAAGAGTCACTAGAGAGGGAGGGATAAAATAAAGACAGCCAATTCCGCTGAAAATAATCCACACCCAAAATAAAGTTTAAATCTTATAATGAAAAACTGAAATTATAAGCAGAAGAATCAAACTGAAACAGCTGCCTGAAGTACTTTTCTACCAAAAACTGCTTCAGAAGAACACATCAAAATGGTAGAATTTAGTAAAAGTATGCAAAGAAGACCAAGTGGCTGCTTTGCAAATCTGATCAACCGAAGCTTCATTCCTAAAAGCCCAGGAAGTAGAAACTGACCTAGTAGAATGAGCTGTAATCCTTTGAGGCAGAGTTTTACCCGACTCGACATAAGCATGATGAATCAAAGATTTTAACCAAGATGCCAAAGAAATGGCAGAAGCCTTCTGACCTTTCCTAGAACCGGAAACGATAACAAATAGACTAGAAGTCTTTCGGAAATCCTTAGTAGCTTCAACATAATGTTTCAAAGCTCTAACTACATCCAAAGAATGCAATGACTTTTCCTTAGAATTCTTAGGATTAGGACACAATGAAGGAACCACAATTTCTCTACTAATGTTGTTAGAATTCTCAACCTTAGGAAAAAATTTAAAAGAAGTTCGCAACACCGCCTTATCCTGATGAAAAATCAGAAAAGGAGGCTCACAAGAAAGAGCAGATAAATCAAACTCTTCTAGCAGAAGAGATGGCCAAAAGAAACAAAAAACTTTCCAAGAAAGTAATTTAACGTCCAGCGAATGCATAGGTTCAAACGGAGGAGCTTGAAGAGCCCCCAGAACCAAATTCAAACTCCAAGGAGGAGAGATTGACTTAATGACAGGTTTTATACGAACCAAAGCTTGTACAAAACAATGAATATCAGGAAGACTGCTCTTTCTGTTCTTTTTCACAGAAAGATTGCTAGAGATTTGTCCTTTCAAGGAACTTGCAGACAAACCTTTATCCAAACCATCCTGAAGAAACTGTAAAATTCTAGGAATTCTAAAAGAATGCCAAGAAAAATGATGAGAAAGACACCAAGAAATGTAAGTCTTCCAGACTCTGTGATTAATACTATGTTACAGGCTCATAAATCTGTATCTAGGAAGATATATTATAGAGTCAGAGAAACCTCTATGACTGAGAATCAAGCGTTCAATCTCCATACCTTAAAATTTAATGATTTGAGATCCTGATGGAAAAAAGGACCTTGCGATAGAAGGTCTGGTCTTAACGGAAGAGTCCACGGTTCACAAGTGGCCATCCGGACAAGATCCGCATACCAAAACCTGTGAGGCCATGCTGGAGCCACCAGCAGAACAAAGGAACACTCCTTTAGAACCTTGGAAATCACTCTTGGAAGAAGAACTAGAGGCGGAAAGATATAGGCAGGATGATACTTCCAAGGAAGTGACAATGCATCCACTGCCTCCGCTTGAGGATCCCTGGATCTGGACAGATACCTGGGAAGCTTCTTGTTTAGATGAGAAGCCATCAGATCTATTTCTGGAAGTCCCCACATTTGAACAATCTGAAGAAATACCTCTGGGTGAAGAGACCATTCGCCCGGATGTAACGTTTGGCGACTGAGATAATCCGCTTCCCAAGTGTCTATACCTGGGATATGAAGCGCAGAAATTAGACAGGAGCTGGATTCCGCCCCTACCAGTATTCGAGATACTTCTTTCATAGCCAGAGGACTGAGTCCCTCCTTGATGATTGACATATGCCACGGTTGTGACATTGCCCGTCTGAAAACAAATGAACGACTCTTTAGAAGAGGCCATGACTGAAGAGCTCTGAAAATTGCATGGAGTTCCAAAATGTTGATTGGTAATCTCACCTCCTGAGATTCCCAAACCCCTTGTGCTGTCAGAGACCCCCAAACAGCTCCCCAACCTGTCAGACTTGCATCTGTTGAAATCACAGTCCAGGTCGGAAGAACAAAAGAAGCCCCCTGAACTAAACGATGGTGGTCTGTCCACCACGTCAGAGATTGTCGTACAATCGGTTTTAAAGATATTAATTGAGATATCTTTGTATAATCCCTGCACCACTGGTTCAGCATACAGAGCTGAAGAGGTTGCATGTGAAAACGAGCAAAGGGGATCGCGTCCGATGCAGCAGTCATAAGACCTAGAATTTCCATGCATAAGGCTACCGAAGGGAATGATTGAGACTAAAGGTTTCGACAAGCTGAAACCAATTTTAGACGTCTCTTGTCTGTCAAAGACAGAGTCATGGACACTGAATCTATCTGGAAACCTAAAAAGGTTACCCTTGTCTGAGGAATCAATGAACTTTTTGGTAAATTGATCCTCCAACCATGTTCTCGAAAAAACAATACAAAGTTGATTCGTATGAGATTCTGCTAAATGTGAAGACTGAGAAAGTACCAAGATATCGTCCAAATAAGGAAATACCACAATACCCTGTTCTCTGATTACAGAGAGAAGGGCACTGAGAACCTTTGTAAAAATCCTTGGAGCTGTTGCTAGGCCAAACGACAGAGCCACAAACTGGTAATGCTTGTCTAGGAAAGAGAATCTCAGAAACTGATAGTGATCTGGATGAATCGGAATATGCAGATATGCATCCTGTAAATCTATTGTGGACATATAATGCCCTTGCTGAACAAAAGGCAGAACAGTCCTTAGTTACCATCTTGAATGTTGGTATCCTTACATAATGATTCAATATTTTTAAATCCAGAACTGGTCTGAAGGAATTCTCCTTCTTTGGTACAATGAAAAGATTTGAGTAAAACCCCAGCCCCTGTTCCAGAACTGGAACTGGCATAATTACTCCAGCCAACTCTAGATCTGAAACACATTTCAGAAATGCTTGAGCCTTCACTGGGACACGGGAAAGAAAAAATCTTCTTGCAGGAGGCCTTATCTTGAAGCCTATTCTGTACCTGAAACAATGTTCTGAATCCAAAAATTGTGAATCGAATTGATCCAAATTTCTTTGAAAAATCGTAATCTGCCCCCTACCAGCTGGGCTGGAATGAGAGCCGCACCTTCATGTTGACTTGGGAGCTGGCTTTGGCTTTCTAAAAGGCTTGGATTTATTCCAGACTGGAGATGGTTTCCAAACTGATACTGCTCCTGTAGGGGAAGTTATCAGGCTTTTGTTCCTTATTGTGACGAAAGGAACGAAAGCGATTAGTAGACCTAAATTTACCTTTAGATTTTTTATCTTGTGGTAAAAAAAAAAAAGTTCCTTTCCCTCCAGTAACAGTTGAAATAGAATTTAACTGTGAACCAAATAATTTATTACCCTGGAAAGAAAGGGAAAGCAAAGTTGACTTAGAAGACATCAGCATTCCAAGTTTTAAGCCATAAAGCTCTTCTAGCTAAAATAGCTAGAGACATATACCTGACATCAACCCTGATGATATCAAAGATGGCATCACAAATAAAATTAGCATGTTGAAGAAGATTAACAATGCTATGAGAATTATGATCTGATACTTGTTGCGCTAAAGCTTCCAATCAAAAAGTTGAAGCTGCAGCAACATCCGCTAAAGATATAGCAGGTCTAAGAAGATTACCTGAACATAAGTAAGCTTTTCTTAGAAAGGATTCAATTTTCCTATCTAAAGGATCCTTAAAGGAAGTACTATCTGCCGTAGGAATAGTAGTACGTTTAGCAAGAGTAGAGATAGCCCCATCAACCTTAGGGATTTTGTCCCAAAACTCTAATCTGTCAGCTGGCACAGGATATAATTGCTTAAAACGTTTAGAAGGAGTGAATGAATTACCCAAATTATTCCATTCCCTGGAAATTACTTCAGAAATAGCATCAGGGACAGGAAAAACTTCTGGAATAACTACAGGAGATTTAAAAACCTTATTTAAACGTTTAGATTTAGTATCAAGAGGACCAGATTCCTCTCTCTCTAATGCAATTAAGACTTCTTTAAGTAAAGAATGAATAAATTCCATTTTGAATAAATATGAAGATTTATCAGCATCAACCTCTGAAACTGAATCCTCTGAACCAGAGGAAACATTATCGGAATCAGAATGATGATGTTCATTTAAAAATTCATCTGAAAAATGAGAAGTTTTAATAGACCTTTTCCGTTTACTAGAAGGAGGAATAACAGACATAGCCTTCTTAATGGATTTAGAAACAAAATCTCTTATGTTAACAGGAACACTGAGTATTAGATGTTGATGGAACAACAACAGGTAATGAAACATTACTAAAGGAAATATTATCTGCATTAACAAGTTTGTCATGACATTCATTACAAACAGCTGGAGGAACAGATACCACAAGTTTACAGCAAATACACAACTTTGGTAGATCCAACATCAGGCAGCGATTTTCCAGAAGTATCTTCTGATTCAGCGACCAACTGAGACATCTTGCAATATGTAATAGAAAAAACATATAAAGCAAAATTGATCAAATTCCTTAAATGACAGTTTCAGGAATATGAAAAAATGCCAGTGAACAAGCTTCTAGCAACCAGAAGCAAATAAACAATAAGACTTAAATAATGTGGAGACAATAATGACGCCCATATTTTTTGGCGCCTAAATGCTTTTAGCGCCAAAAATGATGCCACATCCGGTAACGCCGACACTTGGCGCAAAAACGTCAAAAATGACGCAACTTCCGGTGACAAGAACGACGCTGGAAATAAATAATTTTTTTGCGCCAAAAAAGACGCAAGAAAATGAAGCATTTTCAGCCCCCGCGAGCCTAACAGCCCACAGGAAAAAAAAGTCAAATTTTTAAGGTAAGAAAAAAATTGATTATTCAAATGCATTATCCCATATAATGAAACTGACTGTCTGAAATAAGGAATGTTGAACATCCTGAATCAAGGCAAATAAATGTTTAAACACAATTATTTAGAACTTTATATAAAAAGTGCCCAACCATAGCTTAGAGTGCCACAAAAATAAGACTTACTTACCCCAGGACACTCATCTACATGTAGTAGAAAGCCAAACCAGTACTGAAACGAGAATCAGTAGAGGTAATGGTATATAAGAGTATATCGTCGATCTGAAAAGGGAGGTAAGAGATGAATCTCTACGACCGATAACAGAGAACCTATGAAATAGACCCCGTAGAAGGAGATCATTGAATTCAAATAGGCAATACTCTCTTCACATCCCTCTGACATTCACTGCACGCTGAGAGGAAAACCGGGCGCCAACCTGCTGCGGAGCGCATATCAACGTAGAATCTAGCACAAACTTATTTCACCACTTCCACAGGAGGCAAAGTTTGTAAAACTGATTTGTGGGTGTGGTGAGGGGTGTATTTATAGGCATTTCAGGTTTGGGAAACTTTGCCCCTCCTGGTAGGAATGTATATCCCATACGTCACTAGCTCATGGACTCTTGCTAATTACATGAAAGAAACACAATTTTAAAAATGAACAGCCCAAGCCCACTTATATAATAAAAAATTTACAAAGCTATGCTACAAACATTTAACTTTATGGATAAATACCAATTTCAGTTGTAAGGTGCAAAGCTAGGCAAATCCTAAAGCTTTGCACCTTACAACGGATATTAGGATTTGCCTAGCTTTGCACCTTACAACTGATCATATCAGTTGTAAGGTGCAAAGCTAGGCATTGTGTCAAGTGCAAGAACTGATATTTTGAAGCATATAAATATTAACAAAAACACATACATCTCTATATTTAGCTTTATGGATCACCACTGCTTTAGAAGGCACAACAGTATCTGGTTTACGCAAGTTAAAGTCTGGCTTTGGCCTGCTCTGTTCCTGAATAGATTTCCATTCATCCAAAGTCATTTCTTGTGCAACTTCATCAATTTCCTCTTCCATCCTGTATAGACAAAGCAGCCAGCAAAAGTTTATTTTTCACATCCTTCACAAGGTTTGTAAACAGTGCATGGGTTGATAAATATATGAAGTTTAAGAGTCAGGCAGCAAATTAAAGAAGCAGTCAAAAGTAGAAAAAAAACAAAAAAAAACCCCAGCAAGAGCCACCAAAATTGTTTTTTTTTTTTAAATCTTTTTAGAGCTATGGCTTCTATTTGTTACACATTGGTGAAAATATTTAAGGGTTATATTTTTGAATGTAATAAGGCTCTTCAGGGGCCCAAGTGCTTACTTAACAGGTTCTTCAGTAGGTTCTTGAGTTTCATTCGAGTCCTTTTGGTCTTCCACAGCAGTTTGCTCTATCTCACTTAAAAACAAAAAACATAAAAAACGCTAACACATTTAAAGCACAATTGATTTAAGCAGTTTGTAAGGTATGTTTATTTATAGATTATAAAGAAAGCATGCAGGCTGTTGCTAAAATTTTCTTGTGAATCCAGCACAGCACGGTTTGGTGGGTTTGTGTGTGGAATCCGCACATAGACCGTGTACAAGGTTGCCGGTTGTGAAACTGCTTTTATGCACACCAATCTCAGAATTTAACACTGCAATAGACTAATGTTACGTGAATATACACACATCTTGGCATGACATTGTGCCCGTTTAGAAAGACATATTAGCATATATCTATGCACAGGGATCATATGGGATTACTCAAACAGGCATATTTCAAGTCTATAGTAGACAAATTGACCCTTCTGCACTAAAGAGAACAAATTTATGAAAATTCCAATTTTAAATAGAGACTTTTCACACTGAGTTTTTTTAAGATAGGCTTGTATGTCCCATCTTTCTTCGGATGAATGAAAAAAGGTTTGAACAGAACACTTGAAATCTGTTCAAAGGGAACCAGAGTAATCACTCCCATGGCCTCTATGTCAGTTCCAGAATAACAAAGTGATGAGCTGCACCAGGGTACTTGTTAAAAACTTTTGTCAGTCACAAAAACTTCCTTCCAGAAGCATCATTTCACAACAATACAGGACATTGTGATGTGTATAGAAGTTTATTGCTCTTTGGGTGACTTCTATACACATCACAATGTCCTGTATTGTTGTGAAATGATGCTTCTGGAAGGAAGTTTTTGTGACCGACAATAAAAGTTTTTAACAAGTACCCTGGTGCAGCTCATCACTTTGTTATTCTGGAATTCACTGAAACGGAGCCTGCACGGAGGTAGCTTGTAACCGCTACTACAACTGTTGATCCAGCCAGCGCCCATCGGACAATTCTGACAGCTGAGAAGGAGGAGGCCGGTGACATCAGACGCCGAGTTACCGCGAGTGGAGCGGGACCCAGGAGGAGAGCGGAATACTAGCTGGAGGCAGCAAGAAAGGGGCTCTGATCTTCATTAGCCCACTGCCTCGGAGGAACAAGCCAGCTCTCTGAGGACGGGCCAGACTCTGCGAGCAGCGGAAAGAGGCAAGAACCCGGCAACATTCTGCAGCCAGGGGTGAGTCAGTTTACAGAGACATTTCCATCTTGGTGATACACAAGTTTGGGATTACTTATCATAACAAGTAAATTGACTGAGCGGTTATACTAGGTGCTCACACATCTTTTGACCTTTCCTCTATGTCAGTTACCCATGCCAAGAAAGCACTGTCCTTTAAAAGATTTTTTGGAAGATAAGACAGGCTTTCGCTCTCCCTGATAATTCCTCCTATGTGGTAGCCCTGGGGTTGGGAAAAATACTGTAATCTGCCCCTCAGCCACTAAGTGATTTGGAGGAAGGGACTGTCTTTTTTGGTCCACCTAGACAGACCAAGAGGAACCAGGGATCCACATGGACTTGGAAGTGTCTAACTTCGGAGACTAAGAGGACTGTTTTGGAATGAAAAAAAAAAAAAAAAAAAAAAAAGGAGGGGGAGGGGGTGGGTGAGTCATTTTCATCCAGTACCCGTAGCAATGATTGTATCTAAAAGCAGAAAGTTATTGTTTGGACCTGGCCTGGATGCTATCAGCAAAGCAAACCATGACTTTATCCACAAGGCTCTTCTAGCCAGAACAGTCATAGCAGCATTTTTTTGCATTAAAGGGACAGTATGCCAAAATAAACTTTCATGATTCAGATAGGGCATATAATTTTAAACAATTTTCCAATTTACCGTTATCCCCAATTTTGCTTTGTTCTCTTGGTATTCTTAGTTAAAAGCTTAACCTAGGAGGTTCATATGCTACAAAAGAAGCAGTTTGCAGTCTTGTCCAACCTCACGTGATCCTGAATAAATCAATGGAAGCTTAAGAAACAAAAAGGTTAGATATGTTGTCACACCAGACTGCAGTAGCAGATACACAAACTACACTAGCAGCTGTAGTAAACAGAGCCTGCCACCTGAAAGGATCTGAACAAACCTTAATGTTAACAGACCAGTACCTATTAAGGATCTGATGCACAGCAAAGGGATGGATGGCCACCTAGCCGAAGTGGAGATAGCACTTCCCATAATGGTAATAGTCTACTATACCTCCCATAATTGTAATAGTCTACTATACTGCCAATTTTTCAGAGGATACAAGAATATGGTTCTTAACTTGGCTTAGAGAACAGAGGGAATATCTGGTTTGTTCAAGTCCTTGCAAATTAGCTGAGAAACCACATCTAGAACTGGGAATGTAGATTGCTTATCTTGGGCTGCGTAAAACAAAAAATTTAAAAGATTGTAAGTTTGAAGGTGAAGGCTCATCAATCTCCAAGTAAAAGAAAATTTATGCTTACCTGATAAATGTATTTCTTTCTTGACACCGAGTCCATGGGATCATCAATTACTGTTGAGAATATCACTCCTGGCCTGCAGGAGGCAAAGAGCACCACAGCAAAGCTGTTAAGTATCACTTCCCTTCCCACAACCCCCAGTCATTTGACCGAGGGAAAAGGAGAGAAAGGCAGTAACACAAGGTGCAGAGGTACTCTAGGTTTATATAAACAAAACTGTCTGCAAAAAACAGGGAGGGCCGTGGACTCACTGTGTCAATAAATACATTTGTCAGGTAAGCATAAATTTTGTTTTCTCTCTTATGACACAGAGTCCATGGGTTCATCAATTACTGTTTACCCAAGCTATAGGACACAGATAAGGGAGGGACAAGACAGGAAACCGAAGGCACCACTGCTTATAGAACCCTTTCTCCCAAAGGAAGTCTCAGCCAAGGCAAACAGTATCAAATTTATAGAATTTAGAAAAAGTTTGCAAAGACCAAGTTGCAGCCTTACAGAACCTCTTGGGCCTTCAAGAATGAGGCCTCTGTAGATAACACGGGGGCGGAGCCGGCAGCTGCAGAGATGGCAGCATAACTCCGGAGCTCCGCTGTAAAGGCCCTTATATCATTAGGAATCCTCATCATCCTTGCTCCTAAACTCTCCTACAACATTCCCCAGCACCTTTAAAGCCTGTGGCAACAACTCAGAGGAATAATTCTTTCATCTCCGCCTGAACCAGAGACACCCAGCACTCCGGACTGAATTCAGGCCGCATCTGACATCAAGCCACAAATAT
The DNA here is from genome assembly GCF_027579735.1 of Bombina bombina. Lineage (NCBI taxonomy): Eukaryota > Metazoa > Chordata > Amphibia > Anura > Bombinatoridae > Bombina > Bombina bombina. The sequence continues at coordinate 553,987,345 of NC_069500.1, forward strand.
ACCCCTTTGCTGGTCATCAAGGGCCACAACCAAGCTCCCAGGAAGGCACACAATCTAAAACAAAGGGCCCCAAGACTGAAAAATAGCACCCGATTTTCGAGTCGGACCGGAAAAACATAATTTATGTAAGAACTTACCTGATAAATTCATTTCTTTCATATTAGCAAGAGTCCATGAGCTAGTGACGTATGGGATATACATTCCTACCAGGAGGGGCAAAGTTTCCCAAACCTTAAAATGCCTATAAATACACCCCTCACCACACCCACAATTCAGTTTAACGAATAGCCAAGAAGTGGGGTGATAAGAAAAAAGTGCGAAAGCATATAAAATAAGGAATTGGAATAATTGTGCTTTATACAAAAAAATCATAACCACCACAAAAAAAAGGGCGGGCCTCATGGACTCTTGCTAATATGAAAGAAATGAATTTATCAGGTAAGTTCTTACTTAAATTATGTTTTCTTTCATGTAATTAGCAAGAGTCCATGAGCTAGTGACGTATGGGATAATGACTACCCAAGATGTGGATCTTTCCACACAAGAGTCACTAGAGAGGGAGGGATAAAATAAAGAGCCAATTCCTGCTGAAAATAATCCACACCCAAAATAAAGTTTAATGAAAAACATAAGCAGAAGATTCAAACTGAAACCGCTGCCTGAAGTACTTTTCTACCAAAAACTGCTTCAGAAGAAGAAAATACAACAAAATGGTAGAATTTGGTAAAAGTATGCAAAGAGGACCAAGTTGCCGCTTTGCAAATCTGATCAACCGAAGCTTCATTCCTAAACGCCCAGGAAGTAGAAACTGACCTAGTAGAATGAGCTGTAATCCTATGAGGCGGAGTCTTACCCGACTCAACATAGGCAAGATGAATTAAAGATTTCAACCAAGATGCCAAAAGAAATGGCAGAAGTTTTCTGGCCTTTCTAAAACCGGAAAAGATAACAAATAAACTAGAAGTCTTTCGGAAAGACTTAGTAGCTTCAACATAATATTTCAAAGCTCTAATAACATCCAAAGAATGCAACGATTTCTCCTTAGAATTCTTAGGATTAGGACATAATGAAGGAACCACAATGTCTCTACTAATGTTGTTGAAATTCACAACTTAGGTAAAAATTCAAAAAGAAGTTCGCAACACCGCCTTATCCTGATGAAAAATCAGAAAAGGAGACTCACAAGAAAGAGCAGATAATTCAGAAACTCTTCTGGCAGAAGAGAAGGCCAAAAGGAACAAAACTTTCCAAGAAAGTAATTTAATATCCAATGAATGCATAGGTTCAAATGGAGGAGCTTGAAGAGCCCCCAGAACCAAATTCAAACTCCAAGGAGGAGAAATTGACTTAATGACAGGCTTTATACGAACCAAAGCTTGTACAAAACAAAGAATATCAGGAAGAATAGCAATCTTTCTGTGAAAAAGAACAGAAAGAGCAGAGATTTGACCTTTCAAGGAACTTGCGGACAAACCCTTATCTAAACCATCCTGAAGAAACTAATATTCTCGGTATTCTAAAAGAATGCCAAGAAAAATGATGAGAAAGACCCAAGAAATATAAGTCTTCCAGACTCTATAATATATCTCTCTGGATACAGATTTACGAGCCTGTAACATAGTATTAATCACAGAGTCAGAGAAACCTCTTTGACCAAGAATCAAGCGTTCAATCTCCATACCTTTAAATTGAAGGATTTCAGAACCTGATGGAAAAAAGGACCTTGAGACAAAAGGTCTGGTCTTAACGGAAGAGTCCACGGTTGGCAAGAGGCCATCCGGACAAGATCCGCATACCAAAACCTGTGAGGCCATGCCGGAGCTACCAGCAGAACAAACGAGCATTCCTTCAGAATCTTGGAGATTACTCTTGGAAGAAGAACTAGAGGCGGAAAGAGATAGGCAGGATGATACTTCCAAGGAAGTGATAATGCATCCACTGCCTCCGCCTGAGGATCCCGGGATCTGGACAGATACCTGGGAAGTTTCTTGTTTAGATGAGAAGCCATCAGATCTATTTCTGGAAGTTCCCACATTTGAACAATCTGAAGAAATACCTCTGGGTGAAGAGACCATTCGCCCGGATGCAACGTTTGGCGACTGAGATAATCCGCTTTCCAATTGTCCATACCTGGGATATGAACCGCAGAGATTAGACAGGAGCTGGATTCCGCCCAAACCAAAATTCGAGATACTTCTTTCATAGCCAGAGGACTGTGAGTCCCTCCTTGATGATTGATGTATGCCACAGTTGTGATATTGTCTATCTGAAAACAAATGAACAACTCTCTCTTCAGAAGAGGCCAAGACTGAAGAGCTCTGAAAATTGCACGGAGTTCCAAAATATTGATCGGAAATCTCACCTCCTGAGATTCCCAAACCCCTTGTGCCGTCAGATACCCCTACACAGCTCCCCAACCTGTAAGACTTGCATCTGTTGAGATTATAGTCCAGGTCGGAAGAACAAAGAAGCCCCCTGAACTAAACGATGGTGATCTGTCCACCATGTCAGAGTGTCGTATAATCGGTTTAAAGATATTAATTGAGATATCTTTGAGTAATCCCTGCACCATTGGTTCAGCATACAGAGCTGAAGAGGTCGCATGTGAAAACGAGCAAAGGAGATCGCATCTGATGCGGCAGTCCTAAGACCCAACATTTCCATGCATAAGGCTACCAAAGGGAATGATTGTGACTGAAGGTTTTGACAAGCTGATATCAATGTTAAACTTCTCTTGTCTGACAAGGACAGAGTCAGACACTGAATTTATCTAGAAACCTAAAAAGGTTACCCTTGTCTGAGGAATCAATGAACTGATTGGTAAATTGATCCTCCAACCATGAACTTGAAGAAACAACACAAGTCGATTCGTATGAGATTCTTCGAAAATGAGAAGACTGAGCAAGTACCAAGATATCGTCCAAATAAGGAAATACCAAAAACCTATTCTCTGATTACAGAAAAAAGGGGACCGAGAACCTTTGAAAAAAATTCTTGGAACTGAGGCTAGGCCAAACGGTAGAGCCACAAAACTGGTAATGCTTGTCAAAAGAGAATCTCAGACACTAAAAGTGATCTGGATGAATCGGAATATGCAGATACACATCCTGTAAATCTATTGTAGACATATAATGCCCTTGCTAAACAAAAGGCAGGATAGTCCTACAGTAACCATCTTGAATGTTGGTATCCTAACATAACGATTCAATAATGATAGATCCGGAACTGGTCTGAAGCAATTGACCTTCTTTGGTACAATGAAGAGATAAAATAAAACCCCAGCCCCTGTTCCAGAACTGGAACTGGCATAAATACTCCAGCCAACTCTAGATCTGAAACACATTTCAGAAATGCTGAGCCTTTGCTGTGTTAACTGGGACACGGGAAAGAAAAGAATCTCTTAGCAGGAGGCCTTAACTTAAAGCCAATTCTGTACCTTTCTGAAACAATGTTTCTGAAACCAGAGATTAAGAACGGAATTAATCCAAATTTCTTTGAAGAAAACGTAATCTGCCCCATACCAGCTGAGCTGGAATAAGGGCCGCACCTTCATAGGTATTTAGGAGCTGGCTATAGGTTTCTATAAGGCTTGGATATATTCCAAACTGGAAATAGTTTCTAAACTGATACCGCTCCTGAGGATGAAGGATCAGGCTTTTGTTCCTTGTTGTGAGGAAAGGAACGAAAATGATTATTTACCCTGGAAAGAAAGGGAAAGCAAAATTGACTTAGAAGACATGTCAGCATTCCAAGTTTAATCCATAAAGCTTTTCTAGCTAAAATAGCTAGAGACATACCTGACAACTCTAATGATATCAAAAGATGGTATCACCAATAAAATTATTAGCATGTTATAGAATAATAATAATGCTATAAAATTATGATCTGTTACTTGTTGCGCTAAAGCTTCTAACCAAAAAGTTGAAGCTGCAGCAACATCCGCTAAAAATATAGCAGGTCTAAGAAGATTACCTGAACATAAGTAAGCTTTTCTTAGAAAGGATTCAATTTTCCTATCTAAAGGATCCGTAAATGAAGTACTATCTGCCGTAGGAATAGTAGTACATTAGCAGGAGTAGACAGCCCCATAAACCTTAGGGATTTTTGTCCCAAAAAACTCTAATCTGTCAGATGGCACAGGATATAATTTGCTTAAACGTCTAGAAGGAGTAAATAAATTACCCAAATTATTCCATTCCCTGGAAATTACTTCAGAAATAGCATCAGGGAGATAAAACACTTCTGGAATAACTACAGGAGATTTAAAAACCTTATTTAAACGTTTACATTTAGTATCAAGAGGACCAGAATCCTCTATTTCTAATGCAAATAACACTTCTTTAAGTAAAGAACGAATAAATTCCATCTTGAATAAATACAAAGATTTATCAGCATCAACCTCTGAGACAGAAACCTCTGAACCAGAAGAACCATTATCAGTATCAGAATGATGATGTTCATTTAAAAATTCATCTGAAAAAAGAGAAGTTTTAAAAGACTTTTATGTATACTAGAAGGAGAAATAACAGACATAGCCTTCTTAATGGATTTAAAAAATAAAATCTCTTATGTTATCAGGAACACTCTGAACATTAGATGTTGACGGAACAGCAACAGGTAATGTAACAGTACTAAAGGAAATTTTATCTGCATTAATAAGTTTGACATGACATGCAATACAAATAACAGCTGGAGAAACAGATACCAAAAGTTTATAGCAGATACACTTAGCTTGGTAGCTCCAGCACTGTGCAGTGATTTTCCTGAAGTATCTTCTGACTCAGTTGCAACGTGGAACATCTTGCAATATGTAAAAGAAAAAAACATATAAAGCAAAATTGATCAAATTCCTTAAATGACAGTTTCAGGAATGGGAAAAAAATGCCAGTGAACAAGCTTCTAGCAACCAGAAGCAATAAATAATGAGACTTAAATAATGTGGAGACAAAAATGACGCCCATATTTTTTAGCGCCAAAAAAAGACGCCCACATTATTTGGCGCCTAAATGCTTTTGGCGCCAAAAATGACGCCACATCCGGAACGCCGACATTTTTGACGCAAAAAACGTCAAAAAATGACGCAACTTCCGGCGACACGTATGACGCCGGAAACAGAAAAAAAAATTTGCGCCAAAAAAGTCTGCGCCAAGAATGACGCAATAAAATGAAGCATTTTCTGCCCCCGCGAGCCTAACAGCCCACAGGGAAAAAGTCAAATTTTTTAAGGTAAGAAAAAATGATTGAAACAAATGCATTTATCCCAAATATGAAACGGACTGTCTGAAAAATAAGGAATGTTGAACATTCTGAGTCAAGGCAAATAAATGTTTGAATACATATATTTAGAACTTTATAAATAAAGTGCCCAACCATAGCTTAGAGTGTCACAGAAAATAAGATTTACTTACCCCAGGACACTCATCTACATGTTTGTAGAAAGCCAAACCAGTACTGAAACGAGAATCAGCAGAGGTAATGGTATATATAAGAGTATATCGTTGATCTGAAAAGGGAGGTAAGAGATGAATCTCTACGACCGATAACAGAGAACCTATGAAATAGACCCCGTAGAAGGAGATCACTGCATTCAAATAGGCAATACTCTCCTCACATCCCTCTGACATTCACTGCACGCTGAGAGGAAAACCGGGCTCCAACTTGCTGCGGAGCGCATATCAACGTAGAATCTAGCACAAACTTACTTCACCACCTCCATCGGAGGCAAAGTTTGTAAAACTGAATTGTGGGTGTGGTGAGGGGTGTATTTATAGGCATTTTAAGGTTTGGGAAACTTTGCCCCTCCTGGTAGGAATGTATATCCCATACGTCACTAGCTCATGGACTCTTGCTAATTACATGAAAGAAATAAATTTAGCCCGGGGATTGGGCCTACACCGGAACTCTGCTTCCTCCAGGGTAAGAACTTTTTATATACCTTACTATACCAGCTCATCCACACAGAGACAGGCACATTCCCTAACTGTAATCTGGCCACAATAAATAATCAGCAACTGCATGGCCTGTGCAAGTCTCTGCCACACATTGATCCTAGGGATTGGGCCTAATACAGGAACAGCTCCAGATACAGACCAGCTGCACAATCTAACCTAATTTTCCTGCCTAATTAATGAAATAGGATCTGCAGCTCTAATACTTCAAATATCCTTGTGTACATCAGAGGAAATAATTAACAGTTTTGCTGCCTTTTACCACTGATTCTGCAGCTCTTTTGAAACAAACCCTCAGTAACATTCAATGCTTGGCTTTTAAACCCAGCCTGGAGATAAAACCATTCTTTCCATAATTTGTTGCTGTGATTCTAGTGCAGACCTTAACCCTTCCATCTGCAATATACCACTGCTGTGCATCTTATTTACTGCCAGTGATTACAAGATCATTTTGCCTGTTTTGAGGACTAGTTCTTACACCTCCATATACCTCATAAGTGTTACTCGACATAAGACAATCTTGTCACAAGGGACCCAGGAGCCACGCCACGTGTATCCCTGGCCCAACATGGCGACTAAACGCAATATCAAACACGATAAAATGTCAAAGTCTATCACAGGGAAATCAAGCCTTATGTCCTCTTTTTTACATAGTTCAGACACAACGAATACCTCTCCTGCCTCCCTTAAAACTGGTGACAAAACTCCTCAAACCCTGTCACAGGAATCTCAACCAAACAGAACTTTACCAGCTGAATGCCAGCTCTCCTTCATTTTTGCAAAATTTACCATCGAAAAAGGACATTGCGGACATAGTCCGTTCCTGTATTAGAGAGGAGCTGGCTGAATTAAAGCAGGACATTCACACCTTAGGTTTTCAAGTTGAATCTCTTGAAAGTAACCAATTAACCATTAAAGAGGATGTACAGCAACTAACTGACCAAGTAACCTCTCAACAGGAGACCATACTTTCTCTTCAAGATAAGCTCGACGACCTCGAGAATCGAAGCAGACGCAAAAATATGCGTATCAGAGGAGTGCCAGAGTCAGTCTTACCCAGGGATTTCCCGGTTTATTTGCAGGATCTATTTCGACATCTGAAAGAATCTTCCTACACTGAGGATATCCTATGGGTCAGAGCTCATAGAACCTTGAGACCAAAACCTCCTGACTCAGCTCCGCCACGGGATATTGTGATCCGTTTAAAGAATTTTCAAGAAAAAGAAATGCTCTTACGACAATCCTGCAAAATTCAGCCTGTAAGATTTAGAGGTAATGTCTTACAATTCTTCCAGGACTTAGCATGGTAGTAAGAGGTGAAAATTCCTTCCTGCGTTGTAAGGTGCGGGTTGATAAGAAATAAGAGAATCCCCTACAGATGGGGTTTTCCAACACATCTTTGGACCATCAGCAATAACACCCGTGTGATCTGTAAAACTCCAGAGGACACTAACTTTTTGTACAACACTTGGACTTGAACCACCTAAGGAAACTCTACCTGAACCACAGAACTCGCAAATCTCCAAGGGACGAATCAATCCAAATGAGTCTGGCATACAGCCCTTCCTAAGAAAGCCAAATCAAAAGAAGCCACCACAAGAAGGCAACCCACTACCAGCTTGACCTCCTCTGAAAATTCACCTTCGTGAACTCTTTTACATCTAATTCAGTAATACTGAACAAATAGACTGACATTTTGGTGAATGTTGCCCCCTCGGGACAGGCAAGTACAGGTCATCATTATTTAGTCTTGTCTTTTTGCAACTCAGCAATTTAGAACCTTCTGCTATTATCAGAATGAGAGCAAAGGCAGACTTAGATAACCCCTCTCCCACCATGCCTATCTCACCCTCTCCCCCCCTCCCACCTATCCTTTCTCCTTCCTACCCACCCCTCCGACCTACCTACCTCACCTTCCCCACTTCAGGATTCCTAATCAATATCATTTAAAATATGTCAAATTTACAGGGCACTTTATGGTACTGCCCCCAACTTACTCTCAGTTATGACCTATGATAGGCAGAGAGATTTTTTGTTTATGTTAATTTTTTAATGGTTTACAATGTTATAACGTTTGTTACGAGATACTGTTTAAGTTATCATCTGTCAAATGAATGTTTTTCTCCTGCAGAGGTGTGCTCACACATTAGTAAGATACATATAGGTAATGGGCTCTATGTGACCTCATTCACACAACCAAACATACCCCAGCAAAAACACCATGTCGCCCAAAATTAATAACGATGAAACTCGTAAACTAACCCTTCTCACACAAAATGCTAAGGGACTCAGCTCACCCCACAAACGATCTAAAGCCCTTTTAGACCTTTCAAAAAGACAGGTAGATATCTTATTCCTACAAGAGACTCATTTTAAGAAAAACAAGGAACCCAAATATTTTGGGAAAACATTCACCACTCACTATCACAGCTCCAACACCTCAAAAAGAGGTGGAGTTAGTATACTACTGCATAAGTCTCTTCCCTTCACCCATATCCAAACCTCTAGAGACACTGAAGGCCGATTTCTCGGCCTAGTGGGTCTACTCTATGGCAGACCTATCACCCTGGTAAATATTTACACCCCAAATGTAAAGCAAGCCCCTTTCTTTAAACAAATATTTAACAGCATTGTAGACATTGCAAAAGGACCTATCTTTGTTGCGGGGGATTTTAATGTCCCCATTCACCCTACAAAGGACAGCTCCAATCCCACAATAGCGATATCAAAAAAGGTCACTAACTTATTATGGACAGGTTTGAGAAACCTTAACCTCCACGACACCTGGCGTTTTATCCACCAGGACACCCAAGACTATACCTTTTTCTCCCATCCTAACAGAATAGTCGCATAGACTACATTTTCACCAATCAACCAGCCCTAGCCTTAGTCAACAGATGCGTTCTTTCCCCCACATCATGGTCAGACCATTCAGCAGTAAAACTAAACATATCATGGGCAAACACCCCACTAACATCATATACGTGGAAATTAGATAACTCCCTTCTTAACAATCCAGACACAATTAAGAAACTCACTAGCACCATTGAATAATATTTTAGATTGAATATCCCCTCAACGGCCAACAAATATACAATATGGGAAGCACATACGTGCGTGCTCAGGGGCGAATTAATTAAATTAAAGGCTCATCTCCAAAAACTACACCGACAACAATATAAAGAGCTATTAGACACCTTTGCCCGACTGGATTTGGCCCATAAACAATCCCCTACAAACCCTGATATACTGACTGACTTACAAAAAGCTAAACAAGCATTAGATGGCTTCCTACAAATAGAATACCAAACGCTGCGCGCAAAAACCAGCAGCATGTTTTATTACAAAAGCAACAGGTCGGGCAAGTTATTAGCAAGAGCCTTGAAAAAAAAGAGATTGAAATCCTATATTAACGAGATACAAACACCTAATTGTCCCCACACCCTAAAAACTACTAAAGATATTCTACAATCCTTCCATGACTATTATTCCACCCTATATAATATTCAAAGTAATGCACCCTCTCAAGGCCCTACCCCAGATCTGATCTCTTATATATCCAGTGCACATCTGTCCACTATAACAACTGACCAACTTAACACCCTCAACAAACCCATTACCCAAACTGAACTCCTCACGGCCATAAAATCACTTAACAATGGGAAAAGCCCAGGGCCGGATGGTTTCACTGGAAAATACTATCACACCTTCTCTTCTCAACTCTCCCCTTATCTCACTCAATTATTCAACGAGGTAACGGACACTAATCCATTCCCCCAATCCATGCTAGAAGCACAAGTAGTAGTGATCCCAAAGCCAGGTAAACCACCTACAACGCCCGCTAACTTTCGCCCAATCTCTCTTCTTAACATAGACAAACTTTATGCTAAAATATTGGCCACCCGCATCAACTTAATACTTCCAACAAATGTACATATTAATCAGGCCGGTTTCACTCCTCTTAGAGAGGCTAAAGATAATACGACCAAGATTCTATTACTAATGGAACACGCAGTTCACAACCATATCCCCTCCGTGTTCATTTCTATGGACGCGGAGAAAGCCTTTGATAGGCTAAACTGGCATTTTCTGAAGGAGACACTTACACAATTCGGCTTCGACTCAATCTTCACTGGAAAAATATTTTCCCTTTATAACAGCCCCCAAGCCAAAATAAAGTTGAACGATACCTTGTCCCAACCATTTTCAATCACAAACGGAACGAGACAGGGATGCCCCCTCTCCCCTATATTATTTATCCTTGCAATGGAGGTCCTAGCATCACATATTAGACACAATAGACATACAGGGGTTCACAATTGCTCACCAGGAATATAAAGCTACCTTATACGCTGATGACCTCTTTCTCACACTAACACGACCCCATAACTCACTTCCCCCCCTCATTCAAACACTACACCTATACAGCAATTTTTCAAACTTCAAATAAATATTACCAAATCAGAATTGCTCCCACTTGGATTACAGATGGAGGAAATCACTGCAATACAAGCACTCGCACTCTTTTGCATACAACCGCGTGCTATAAAATACCTTGGTGTGTATATTTCCCACCTTACACAAGTCACACTGGACACCAACTATAAAGCCATAGCCGACTCAATCCAAAATACACTACGCTCCTGGAACAATAAACCACTCTCATGGTTAGGCAGAATTAATTCAGTCAAAATGATTCTTCTCCCCAAATTACTATACCTGTTTCAAACACTACCGATCCCAATCCCCAAATCTGATACAAAACCTTCCTTTATCTCCTATATATGGCAACACAAAAGACCTCGGATAGCTACTGCCACTCTCTATCGCCCCAAAGAGTTGGGCGGCCTCTGGATCCCAAACCTTACCCAATATAGACTGGCTAGCTTCTACACCAGAATAATACACTGGTGCAGACATTCAGTTCACAAAGAATGGGTTCTTCTAGAACACTCGTTATCGCATACTTCACATCTTGGCAGCAAGTGCTGGCTACATCCCTCCAAAAGAAACTTACCTACATATCTACCAACAATTACTAGAGAAACTTTAAAATTATGGGACACATCCATAAAACAATATAACCATATCTCAACTGTACCCTCTCCACTAACACCCCTTTGTGAAAACCCAGATTCTCCAATACCATTCCCCACCCACACAACTCAAACACCTCACATTATAAACTCCTCTCCCTGCCTTAGTCATTCAAAACGGGAAAATCAAACCTTTAACCGAACTTGCCCCCATCCTGGACAACATACATATAGAATGGCTTAAATACCATCAACTAACAGACTTCCTTGTCAAACATTCACATAAGCTACTACTTTTTCGCTCCCATACGGGTTTCGAAAGCAGCTGCATCTATGACACCCTACACAGGGGCTTTCTATCTTTTACATACCAATTACTTATGCAGCCGAGCAGCACGCTTCGTACACACAAAAGTGGGAAACAGAGATTGGCATTACACAAACCCCTAAGGAATGGCATCTTCTCCTGAATGACAAAATCTTCCTCATCCATATATGCAATGGAAATGAATGTTAAGTTATTATAAAGATGGTACTACACACCCCACCGACTTCACACCATTTTCCCTACACACTCGCCGGAATGTTGGAGAGGTTGCCAAAACATTGGCACCCCCACACACATCTGGTGGACGTGCCCAACAGCCCAAAAATATTGGGAAGCTATCAGTCGAATTCGAAAAAGTTCTCTCTCTAAGTCTCAAACTCGACATCTGGTTTTTCATCTTTAATAAATTTACCAAAATAACTTGCAAACTCCGACTAGCTCTACTGACTATCATGACAAACTCAGCAACACGACTAATTCCCAAAAACTGGAAATGCAATACACTTCCATCTATCCAGGTCTGGAGAGAAACAACTACTCAGTCTCTCAAACTAGAAAAATATCGCTTTACCCGTAACAAACGAATAGCCGACTATCACTCGATATACTTTTTGTGGGAGGAATATCTTAATCAGACACCCCCCACGCTCAAACCCACCACCAGAACATCCACTTCTTAAACTCACATTCACTGACTACCCTTAGCTGACAGACCAGACGCCTTCTCTTATTACCTTAACTTGAACAGAAGGTCATTCCAAGAGCCCGATAATCACTGACACAACAACTTACGCCTCTGAAGGAACCATGTACGTATGAATATATATTTATACATCCATTTGAATTGTTCATTGTATTTTCTCATTCACTTAATTGAATTAATTTCTCTCTTACCTAGTTTAAATAACTTACCTATGCAATCTAAATTTGTCCATTGAACGATAAATATATCCACAACTCATATATGTCGAAAAAATGTATCATGTATATGGAATCATTGTTACCACACTGTTGCATATGTAACTGTTTTAATTCTGCGTTGTATGCAGTGATTTTATGTTCAATAAAGCTTTTGGAAAAAAAAAAAAAAAAAAATGAATGAGGCCTCTGTAGAACTGAAGGCACCACCCTGGTGGAATGAGCTGTAATTCTCTCAGGAGGCTGCTGTCCAGCAGTCTCATAATTCAAACAAATACTACTCAACTAGAGAGAAAGTAGTGGTAGTAGCCTTCTTACCCTTATGTTTTCCAGAAAAGCAAACAAAGCAGAAGACTGACTAATGTCCTTTGTAGCCTGCAAATAGACATTGTGTGTGCTCTCAAGTTCTAAGTTGTGTAATAAACGTTCTTTATGAGAAGGATTAGGACAGAGAAGGAACAATATCCTGATTTATATTCCTGTCCGAAACAACCTTAGGAAGAAAACCGAACTTGGTACGGAGAACTGCCTTATCTGAATTAAAGATTTAAGGAGAGTCGCACTGCAAAGATGAGTTCAGAAACTGAGCAGAAGAAATAGCAGTAAGAAACAAAACCTTCCAAGATAACTTAATATCTATGGAATGCATAGGCTCAAACTGAGCCTGTTGGAGTCTTAACCTTGTTTAAGTTTTACAAGGTGAAGCAACTGATTTAAACACATGCCGGATTCTGAGCAGAGCCTGACAAAAGGATTGAACATCCGGCATATCTACCATACGCTTGTGCAGCAGAATGGAAAGAGCAGAAATCTGACCCTTGAGTACTGACAGATAACCTCTTCTCAAGGCCTTCCTGGAGAAAAGAAAATCTTTGGGATCCTGACCTTACTCCAAGAATATCCTTTAGACTCACCAATAAAGATATTTACGCCATATCTTATGGTAAATCCTCCTAGTTACAGGCTTACGAGCCTGAACCATGGTCTCAATAACCAATGCGGAAGATCCCCGCTTGGCTAAAATCAAGCGTTCAATCTCCAAGCAGTCAGCTTCAGAGAAACTAGATTCGTATGTAGGAAGGGCCCTGAATCAGAAGGTCCTTCCTGAGAGGTAGTCTCCACGGAGGTAGGGATGACATCTACTAGAACCGCATTCCAGATCCTGCGAGGCCACGCATGAGCGATTCGAATCACCAATGCTCTCTCCTGCTTTATCTGAGCGATTACTCACGGAAGGAGAGCAAAAGGAGGAAAGAAATATGCCAACATGAAGTTCCAAGGAACTGCCAGAGCATCTATCAGAAAGGCTTGAGGGTCTCGAGAACTCAAACCGTAATTTGGGAGCTTGGTGTTCTGACGAGACGCCATCAGATCCAATTCTGGTAACCCCCCCATTTGGTTGTTAACCTGGAGAACACTTCTGGATGGAATTCCCACTCCCCGGGATGGAAAGTCTGCCTGCTCAGAAAATACGCTTCCCAATTGTCCACTCCTGGAATGTGGATGGCAGATAAACAATTGTGAGCCTCCACCCACTGGATGATCCGTGCAACCTCCTTCATGGCTAAGGAACTCAGTTCCCCCTTGGTGGTTGATGTAAGCCACTGAGGTCATGTCCGTCTGGAATCTGATAAACCAGGCTAGGTCCAACTGAGGCCAAGCCAACAAAGCATTGAAGATCGCTCTCAACTACAGAATGTTTATGGGGAGAGCAGATTCCTCCTGAGACCAAAGTCCCTGCGCCTTCAACGAGTTCCAGATTGCTCCTCAACCCAACAGGCTGGCATCTGTGGTCAGAATTACCCAAGAGGGTCTCCTAAAACACATCCTTGGTGGCTGTCGCAAGAACATCTGTCCCAGGGGAAGGGAGTCCCTTGTTAATTGATCCAGAACTAGTCTGAGATAGATCTGTATAATCCCCGTTCCACTGAGTGAGCATGCATAGCTGCAGAGGTCTCAAATGGAACCAAGCAAACGGAACTATGTTCAAGGAAGCCACCATCAACCCAATTACCTACATGTATTGGGCCACTCACTGATGGTCGTGTCGCCAACTGTAGGGACAGGAAAGCAAACAATCTTTGCTCTTCTGACCTCAGTCAGAAAAAAATCTTCATAGCTAGAGAATCTATAATGGTTTCTAAGGTGGTCACACTTTTAGTCAGAACCAGTGAACCTTTACCCCAGATTTATCTTCCAACCGTGGGAAGAAACGCCAACAAGATCTTTGGACAATATTCTGGTTCAGGTGCCATCCTTTCAACTAGCAGTCTCATACAGATAAGGCGCCACTGCAATTCCCCGAGACCGAATTACTGCCAATAGAGCTCCCAGGACCTTTGAGAAAATTCTGAGAGCTGTGGCAAGGACAAATGGAAGCGCTACAAATTGAAAATGTTTGTCTAGATAGGCAAAATCTCAGATATTTGTGATGATCCCTGTGAATGGGAACATGCAGGTATGCATCCTTCAGGTCTATGGTTGTCATGAATTGACCCTCTTGAATCAGGGCCAGAATGGAGCGGATAGTCTCCATCTTGAAGGATGGTACTCTGAGGAACTTGTTCAGTAACTTTAGATCTAGAAACAGAATTTATGCTTACATGATAAATTACTTTCTCCAACGGTGTGTCCGGTCCACGGCGTCATCCATAACTTGTGGGAATATTCTCTTCCCAACAGGAAATGGCAAAGAGCACAGCAAAAGCTGTCCATATAGCCACTCCCAGGCTCCGCCTCCCCAGTCATTCGACCGACGGTTAGGAGAAAAAAAGGAGAAACTATAGGGTTCCGTGGTGACTAGTGTATAGAGAAAGAAATTTTTCAAACCTGATTAAAAAAACCAGGGCGGGCCGTGGACCGGACACACCGTTGGAGAAAGTAATTTATCAGGTAAGCATAAATTCTGTTTTCTCCAACATTGGTGTGTCCGGTCCATGGAGTCATCCATAACTTGTGGGAACCAATACCGAAGCTTTAGGACATGGATGAAGGGAGGGAGCAAATCAGGTTACCTAAACAGAAGGCACCACGGCTTGCAAAACCTTTCTCCCAAAAACAGCCTCCGAAGAAGCAAAAGTATCAAATTTGTAGAATTTGGCAAAAGTGTGCAGAGAAGACCAAGTCGCTGCCTTACATATCTGATCAAGAGAAGCCTCGTTCTTGAAGGCCCATGTGGAAGCCACAGCCCTAGTAGAGTGAGCTGTGATTTGTTCAGGAGGCTGCCATCCGGCAGTCTCATAAGCCAATCGGATGATGCTTTTCAGCCAGAAAGAAAGAGGTAGCAGTAGCTTTTTGTCCTCTCCTCTTACCAGAATAAACGACAAAGAAAAAGTTTGTCTGAAATCCTTTGTTGCTTCTAAATAGAACTTTAAAGCACGGACTACATCTAAATTGTGTAACAAACGTTCCTTCTTTGAAACTGAATTCGGACACAAAGTAGGAACAACTATTTCCTGGTTAATATTCTTGTTGGAAACTACTTTTGGAAGAAAACCAGGTTTGGTACGCAAAACAACCTTATCTAAATGGAACACCAGATAGGGTAGATCACACTGCAAAGCAGATAATTCAGAAACTCTTCTAGCAGAAGAGATGGCAACCAAAAACAGAACTTTCCAAGATAGTAACTTGATATCTATGGAATGTAAAGGTTCAAACGGAACCCCTTGAAGAACTGAAAGAACTAAATTTAGACTCCAGGGAGGAGTCAAGGGTCTGTAAACAGGCTTGATTCTGACCAAAGCCTGTACAAAAGCTTGTACATCTGGCACAGCTGCCAGTAGTTTGTGTAACAAGACAGATAAAGCAGAAATCTGTCCTTTTAAAGAACTCGCTGACAATCCCTTATCCAAACCTTCTTGGAGAAAGGAGAGGATCTTAGGAATTTTAATCTTACTCCAGCAGAATCCTTTGGATTCACACCAACAGATATATCTTTTCCATATTTTATGGTAAATCTTTCTAGTCACAGGTTTTCTGGCTTGGACCAGAGTATCTATCACTGAATCTGAAAACCCACGTTTGGATAAAATCAAACGTTCAATTTCCAAGCAGTCAGCTGCAGAGAACTAGGATTTGGATGTTCGAATGGACCTTGTACTAGAAGATCCTGTCTCAAAGGTAGCTTCCATGGTGGAGCCAATGACATATTCACCAGGTCTGCATACCAAGTCCTGCGCGGCCACGCAGGAGCTATCAGAATCACTGAGGCCTTCTCCTGTTTGATCCTGGCTACAAGCCTGGGAAGGAGAGGGAACGGTGGAAACGCATAAGCTAGGTTGAACGACCAAGGCGCCACTAATGCATCCACTAGAGTCGCCTTGGGATCCCTGGATCTGGACCCGTAGCAAGGAACCTTGAAGTTCTGACGAGACGCCATCAGATCCATGTCTGGAATGCCCCATAAGTGAGTCAACTGGGCAAAAACCTCCGGGTGGAGTTCCCACTCCCCGGGATGGAAAGTCTGACTCAGAAAATCCGCCTCCCAGTTGTTTACTCCTGGGATGTGAATTGCAGATAGGTGGCAGGAGTGATCCTCCGCCCATTTGATGATTTTGGATACCTCTCTCATCGCCAAGGAACTCCTTGTTCCCCCCCTGATGGTTGATGTAAGCTACAGTCATGTTGTCTGACTGGAATCTTATGAATCCGGCCTTCGCTAGTTGAGGCCAAGCCCGGAGCGCATTGAATATCGCTCTCAGTTCCAGGATGTTTATCGGGAGAAGAGACTCTTCCCGAGACCATAGACCCTGAGCTTTCAGTGAATCCCAGACCGCACCCCAGCCTTATAGACTGGCGTCGGTCGTGACAATGACCCACTCTGGATCCTGGGACAACCACCAACGGAGTGAGTCTCTGGTCATCTGGTCTACTTGAATCTTTGGAGACAAGTCTGTATAGTCCCCATTCCACTGCTTGAGCATGCACAGTTGTAATGGTCTTAGATGAATTTGAGCAAAAGGAACTATGTCCATTGCTGCAACCATCAACCCTACTACTTCCATGCACTGAGCTATCGAAGGCTGCAGAATAGAAAGAAGAACTTGACAAGCGTTTAGAAATGAAGATCTTTTTGACAGAGGTCAGAAAGTCAAAGCTTCTATAGAATCTATTATTGTTCCCAAAAAGGGAACTCTTGTCGCCGGAGACAGGGAACTCTTTTCTATGTTCACCTTCCACCCGTGAGATCTGAGAAAGGCTAGAACAATGTCTGTATGAGCCTTTGCTTTGGAAAGAGACGACGCTTGAATTAGAATGTCGTCCAGATAAGGTGCCACTGCAATACCCCTTGGTCTTAGAACCGCTAGAAGGGATCCGAGCACCTTTGTGAAAATTCTGGGAGCAGTGGCTAGCCCGAATGGGAGAGCCACGAACTGATAATGTTTGTCCAGAAAGGCGAACCTTAGGAACTGATGATCTTTGTGGATAGGAATATGTAGATACGCATCCTTTAAATCCACGGTAGTCATATATTGACCCTCCTGGATTGTAGGTAAAATTGTTCGAATGGTTTCCATTTTGAACGATGGAACTCAGACATTTGTTTAGAATCTTTAAATCCAGAATTGGTCTGAAAGTTCCCTCTTTTTTGGGAACTACAAACAGATTTGAGTAAAACCCCTGACCTTGTTCCACAGTTGGAACTGGGTGTATCACTCCCATCTTTAACAGGTCTTCTACACAATGTAAGAATGCCTGTCTCTATTTGGTTTGAAGATAAGTGAGTTCTTTGAATTCTAGAAGATAACCCTGAGAGACTATTTCTAGTGCCCAGGGATCCTGAACATCTCTTGCCCAAGCCTGAGCAAAGAAAGAGTCTGCCCCCTACTAGATCCGGTCCCGGATCGGGGGCTACCCCTTCATGCCGTTTTGGTAGCAGCAGCAGGCTTCTTGGCCTGTTTACCCTTGCATTGGTTTCCAAGCTGGTTTAGTCTGGGAAGAGTTACCCTCTTGTCTAGAGGCTGCCGAGTTGGAAGCCGGTCCATTCCTGAAATTGCGAAAGGAATGAAAATTGGACTTATTCTTAACCTTGAAAGGTCTATCTTGTGGGAGGGCATGGCCCTTTCCCCCAGTGATGTCTGAAATAATTTCTTTCAATTCTGGCCCAAAAAGGGTCTTACCTTTGAAAGGGATATTAAGCAATTTTGTCTTGGAAGATACGTCCGCCGACCAAGACTTTAGCCAGAGCGCTCTGCGCGCCAGAATTGCAAACCCTGAATTTTTCTCCGCTAACCTCGCTAACTGCAAAGCGGCATCTAAAATAAAGGAATTAGCTAACTTAAGTGCATGAATTCTGTCCATGACTTCCTCATACGGAGTCTCCCTACTGAGCGACTTTTCCAGTTCCTCGAACCAGAACCACGCCGCTGTAGTGACAGGAATAATGCACGAAATAGGTTGAAGGAGGTAACCTTGCTGTACAAAAATCTTTTTAAGCAAACCCTCCAACTTTTTATCCATAGGATCTTTGAAAGCACAATTGTCCTCAATGGGAATGGTCGCACGTTTGGCTAGTGTAGAAACCGCCCCCTCGACCTTAGGGACTGTTTGCCATAAGTCCTTCCTGGGGTCGACCATAGGGAACAATTTCTTAAATATAGGAGGAGGGACAAAAAGGTATGCCTGGCTTCTCCCACTCCTTATTCAGTATGTCCGCCACCCTTTTAGGTATCGGAAAGGCATCAGGGTGCACCGGGACCTCTAGGAACTTGTCCATCTTGCACAATTTTTCTGGGATGACCAGATTGTCACAATCATCCAGAGTAGATAGCACCTCCTTAAGTAATGCGCGAAGATGCTCTAATTTAAATGTCACAACATCAGGTTCTGCCTGCTGAGAAATTCTTCCTGTATCAGAAATTTCTCCATCTGACAAACCCTCCCTCACTGCCACTTCAGACTGGTGTGAGGGTATGACAGAAAAATTATCATCAGTGCCCTCCTGCTCTACAGTGTTTAAAACAGAGCAATCGCGCTCTCTCTGAAATGCTGGCATCTTGGATAAAATATTAGCTATGGAGTTATCCATTATTGCCGTCAATTGTTGCATAGTAACAAGCATTGGCGCGCTAGAAGTACTAGGGGTCGCCTGCGCGGGCATAACTGGTATAGACACAGAAGGAGAGGATGTAGAACTCTCTACTTCCTTCATCTGAGGAATCATCCTGGGCAACCTTACTATTTGTGACAGTACTGTCCTTACTATGTTTGGACGCTATGGCACAATTATCACATATATTTGAAGGAGGAACCACATTGGCTTCCATACATACAGAACATGATCTATCTGAAGGTACAGCCATGTTAAACAGGCTTAAACTGGTTAATAAAGCACAAAAAACGTTTTAAAACAAAACCGTTACTGTCTCTTTAAATGTTAAACAGGGCAAACTTTATTACTGAATATGTGAAAAACTATGAAGGAATTATCCAATCTTTACCAAATTTTCACCCACTACAGTCCCAGCCACAGCCTTTGTTGCGACTTCACCAAACCCAGGGGGGTATACAATACCAATTCAAGCCTTCTAGGAACGTTTTCAGTGGATACCAGACCCTCACACATGCAGCTGCATGCACTGTACTCAAAAGTAACTGCGCAATAATGGCGCGAAAATGAGGCTCTGCCTACTATAGTGAAAGGCCCTTCCTGACTGGGAAGGTGTCTAAACTAGTGCCTGGCGATAAAAACGTTCCCCAAACAAAAGTGTGAAAATTACTTCAAACTTTAAAAAACAACTTAAATAAACAATCTATTTAGCCCTTAAGAGTGTCCACCAGTTAATAGCCCATAAGCAGCCCTTTATTCTTTCTAAGTCTAAGAAAATGGCTTACCGATCCCCATGAGGGAAAATGACAGCCTTCCAGCATTACACAGTCTTGTTAGAAAAAATGGCTAGTCATACCTTGAGCAGAAAAGTCTGCAAACTCTTCCCCCCAACTGAAGTTCTCTCAGCTCAACAGTCCTGCGTGGGAACCGCAATTGATTTTAGTTACTGCTGCTAAAATCATACTAGTCTTTTAAACAGAACTCTTCATCTCTGTTTCAGAGTAAATAGTACATACCAGCACTATTTTAAAATAAACTCTTGATAGAATAAAAAACTACAACACCACATACTCTTCACCATCTCCGTGGAGATGCTACTTGTTCAAAGTGGCAAAGAGAATGACTGGGGGACGGAGCCTGGGAGGGGCTATATGGACAGCTTTTGCTGTGCTCTTTGCCATTTCCTGTTGGGGAAGAGAATATTCCCACAAGTTATGGATGACGCCGTGGACCGGACACACCAATGTTGGAGAACTAGGCCTGAAAGTTCCCTCTTTTTTTTGGGAACAAACAGGTTTGAGTAAAATCCGAGACCCTGTTCCTGACTTGGGACAGGCACTATCACTCCCAAGAGGGAAAGGTCCTGCATACATTTCAAGAAGGCCTCTATCTGGTCTACAGATAATCTTGAGGTGGAACCTGCCTCTGGGAGGAAAGGTCTTGAACTCCAGCTTGTACTCCTGAGAAACAATGTCCACTGCCCACGGGTCTGGGACATCTCGCTCCCAAGCTTGCAAACTGAGAGTCTGGCCCCCCTATTTGATCTGATCCTGGATAGGGGGCAACCCCTTCATGCTGACTTGGATTTAGCTGCAGATTTCTTGGATTGCTTCCCCTTGTTCCAGGACTGACCAGGCTTCCAAGAGGTCTTAGATTTTTCCTGTTGGTTGAGGCAGGGGAAGACTTACCTCTGAAGTTACGAAAAGAATGTAAATTAGTCTGATGTCCCTTCATTTTGTTCTTGTCCTGAGGCAGAAAGGATACTTTACTCCACCCCCCCTCCCCGATATCTGAAATAATTTCTGCCAATGCTGGTCAAACAAGGTCTTTCCGTTGTAAGGAATTGCCAAAAGCTTAGATTTATAAGGAACATCAGCAGACCACTATTTAAGCCATAGCGCTCTACGCGCCAAGATAGCAAAGCCAGATATTTTGGCCCAAACTTTGACCTGCAAGGAAGCATCAGTGATTAAGGAATTAGCTAACTTTAGAGCCTCTATTCTATCTTGAATCTCCTCCAAAGGGTTTTCAGCTTGTAAGGACTCGGACAAGATGCCAAAAAAAAAAATAGGCTGATGCACTGGTTACTGTAGCAATGCACACCGCTGGTTGCCATTGTAACCCTTGATGAATATACATCTTTAAAAAGGCCTCCAGCTTTTTATCCATAGGACCCTTGAAGGAGCAACTATCTTCAATATGGATAGTAGTTCTCTTAGCCAAAGTATAAATCACCCCTTCCACTTTGGAAACATCTGCCACGACTCCTTGACGGAGTCCGCGACCGGGAACATTTTTTTTTTTTTTAAAGACAGGGGGAAAAAAAAAAAAAAAAAAAGTGAAGGAAGGAGGTATTCCTGGCCTCTCCCATTCCTGGGTAATCTCCATGGCCCGGTCTGGCACTGGGAACACCTCCCCAGGAGGGAGTACTAAGTTGTGTAATAAACGAACTAAGTATTTTAAATTTACTCAACTTTTTAGGGTTGACAACAATAGGCGTATCAGTCGTCCCAAGGTAGCTAAAACCTCCTTTAGTAAAACTCGGAGGTGTTCAAGCTTGAATCTGAAAGAAACCACTTCAGTATCAGGAGGAATTACACTATATGAATCTGAGAGCTCACCCTCAGAGGCTACCAGAGTATCCTCTTCCGCCTGGTGAGCCTGAGTCGGACCAGTTACCTTACTGCGACTCAAAAATTTTCCTCTTCCGCCTCCCTTGCAGCATAGGGATGGCCGCTAACACCTCAGATACCACAGAGGATACCTGGTCCGCAATTTCAGCTTTCAAAAATACTCCATCAGGAGATAGTGAGGAAGCGCAGGGCACTGTGAGTGATGGCACAGTTTGGGACACTTGTGGGGAAGGCTGTGGCATAGCCTTGACAGCATCCACTTGAGAGAATGGTGGCTCAGAATCAAACAATTTATCTTTGTACAATAAAGTTCTTTCAACACATGAACTTCAACTTGGGCCTCCCAACAAAGCTTAGATCCTATATCTGCGCAGGAATGTAAGTCAATATTGCAATTGAGTACACACCAAAAGAACATTATTAAAATTTTAAAACTAAATTATTTTTTTTAACAAAAAACAGAACTGTCCCTTTAAGACTGCCGTGTAATTAGGGAACAGTGCCCACAATTTATGAGTAGAAAGAACTTCTTAATAAGTAAAAAGATTTTTCTCAAGTTCTCACAATAAAAACATTTCCCCTTAGGCACACCTACACCACAGCGCTACGGTGCTTACCTGACGACCTTTAATCTGAAACTGAGAAGATGTCGTAATCCTACTCCGGACCTGCAGGGGTCAAGAAAAAAAAAAAAAAGGCGACGAAAACTGAGAGGAAAGGCGCCAAGAGTAAGCGTGCACCGTGTCTGGGGAGGAGCCCGCCCCCTATGACGTCACAGGCAGGTCTCCTAAGTGAAAAAACGGAACGGAGACCGTATGATACACACCATATAAGCAACAATCCTTGTAACCGAGCCACCAATAAAATACTTTGCTTGACAGTCTTACAACAGGAATATTCTAAGAGAAACTGTTCTAAGGAATTGCCTCCGCTAGGTCCACAGTGCCCTGACAGCCTGTTTTATTTAATTCCTCCTGCCTCAGGATACTTGTCCAGTAAAAGGTGCATAAAGAAAATGTATCACTTAAGTGCCAGGGTTTAAGATAAAAATGTCACTTAACTGCACCTTCGCCTGTCCAACAAGGAGACAGCTCAAGGAAAGGGAGGAAGCCGCTCCTCACAGGGTCCTGCGAAAGAAAATGATGAACAGAGTAAGCCTACTCTGGAATACTAGAGAAGAGCAGGAATATTGTTAGGAACTTGTGGGGTATGCCTCACTGCGCTTTCCTAACTGCTTTAAAGCTACCACAGCAACGTGAAGTACAGCTAAAACCAGCATGTCAGGGAATATTAGAGCAAACTTGCCCAGGATTCCAAAATAATTAACTCTTGATAGAAGAATCTTGAACAGACAACTAAAATTTCACCTCCTCCTTGCACCTAAGGCAAAGAGAATGACTGGGGGTTGTGGGAAGGGAAGTGATACTTAACAGCTTTGCTGTGGTGCTCTTTGCCTCCTCCTGCTGGCCAGGAGTGATATTCCCAACAGTGATGATGATGATCCCATGGACTCACCGTGTCATAAGAAAGAAACATTTCCTAAAGTAGAGGGTGTATGTGCTCCAATTTAAAACTGAATGACAGCTATTTAAGAAAAGGGGTCCTGGGATTCTGAAAAATTGTCCTCAGCTGTAAAAGGATTTAGTTTCAATTGTACGGTACCTAGACAGTTCGCTCCTTAGAGATGTCCAAGAGCAGCCCATGGCCTGCATTTGCAATTTTACAACTGATGGCTGTCATATCGCCTCAAGTTAGATGTAGAGTGAATGTACAGTTAGGGTAGGAAGCAGGACTCTACCCACCATGGTTATCCCGTATATAGGTTACAAAGCTTAAGGGATAGTGAAGTGTTAATAGGATAGTAAAATCCAAATTAAACTTTCATGATTCAGATCAGGCATATTTTAAACAACTTTCTAATTTACTTTTATCATCAAATTTGCTGTGTTCTATTGTAATTCTTAGTTGAAAACTAAACCTAGGTAGGCTCATATGCTTATTTTTAAGCCCTTGAAGGCCACCTCTTATCTGAAAGCATTTGAGTTTTTAGCAGCTAGAGGGCGTTCGTTATGGTGTCTTATAGATAAATAACTTCACGTGCGTGAGCACAATGTTAAGAGTCTGCCTCCTTATCTCAGGTCTTTTGACAGACTTACATTTCAGGCAATCAGTGCAGTCAGCAGAAGCTTATATACAAGTAAAAAACAAATTATGCTTACCTGATTATTTCATTTCCATCTGTGGGAGGAGAGTCCACTGCTTCATTCACTACTTGTGGGAATTAAGAACCTGTCCACCAGGAGGAGGCAAAGACACCCCAGCCAAAGGCTTAAATATCTCCCCCACTCCACTCATCCCCCAGTCATTATGCCAAGGGAACAAGGAACAGTAGGAGAAATCAGGGTATAAAAGGGTGCCAGAAGAGTAATATTAAATTTAGGTCCGCCCACCGGAGCAAACGGGCGGGAGCCGTGGACCCTCCTCCCACAGATGGAAATTAAATTATCAGGTAAGCATAATTTATAAGAAAAAGAAGCCA
Source organism: Bombina bombina (assembly GCF_027579735.1). NCBI lineage: Eukaryota > Metazoa > Chordata > Amphibia > Anura > Bombinatoridae > Bombina > Bombina bombina. The sequence continues at coordinate 554,011,798 of NC_069500.1, forward strand.
ATCGCCGAAGCGAATGGAAAGAATGTACTATAATAGCACTCACCAATACTGTACGGAGGGGCCACAAAGTACTAGTCCGGGAAGGCCCAGATAAGGCAGGTTCTAAAACTTAATATATAAATTAAAATTACACTCAAAATATAAAAACATCATTTATGTAAGAACTTACCTGATAAATTAATTTCTTTCATATTAGCAAGAGTCCATGAGCTAGTGACGTATGGGATATACATTCCTACCAGGAGGGGCAAAGTTTCCCAAACCTCAAAATGCCTATAAATACACCCCTCACCACACCCACAATTCAGTTTAACGAATAGCCAAGAAGTGGGGTGATAAAAAAGCACGAAAGCATATAAAATAAGGAATTGGAATAATTGTGCTTTATACAAAATCAAAACCACCACAAAAAAGGGTGGGCCTCATGGACTCTTGCTAATATGAAAGAAATGAATTTATCAGGTAAGTTCTTACATAAATTATGTTTTCTTTCATGTAATTAGCAAGAGTCCATGAGCTAGTGACATATGGGATAATGATTACCCAAGATGTGGATCTTTCCACACAAGAGTCACTAGAGAGGGAGGGATAAAATAAAGACAGCCAATTCCTGCTGAAAATAACCCACACCCAAAATAAAGTTTAATGAAAAACATAAGCAGAAGATTCAAACTGAAACAGCTGCCTGAAGTACTTTTCTACCAAAAACTGCTTCAGAAGAAAAACACATCAAAATGGTAGAATTTAGTAAAAGTATGCAAAGAGGACCAAGTTGCTGCTTTGCAAATCTGATCAACCGAAGCTTCATTCCTAAATGCCCAGGAAGTAGAAACTGACCTAGTAGAATGAGCTGTAATCCTCTGAGGCAGAGTTTTACCCGACTCAACATAGGCAAGATGAATTAAAGATTTCAACCAAGATGCCAAAGAAATGGCAGAAGCTTTCTGGCCTTTTCTAGAACCGGAAAAGATAACAAATGAATAATTTAAATGCATAATCCCAAATATGAAACTGACTGTCTGAAAAATAAGGAAAGTTGAACATTCTGAGTCAAGGCAAATAAATGTTTGAATACATATATTTAGAACTTTTTTAATAAAGTGCCCAACCATAGCTTAGAGTGTCTCAGAAAATAAGACTTACTTACCCCAGGACACTCATCTACATGTTTGTAGAAAGCCAAACCAGTACTGAAACGAGAATCAGCAGAGGTAATGGTATATATAAGAGTATATCGTCGATCTGAAAAGGGAGGTAAGAGATGAATCTCTACGACCGATAACAGAGAACCTATGAAATAGACCCCGTATAAGGAGATCACTGCATTCAAATAGGCAATACTCTCCTCACATCCCTCTGACATTCACTGCACGCTGAGAGGAAAACCGGGCTCCAACTTGCTGCGGAGCGCATATCAACGTAGAATCTAGCACAAACTTACTTCACCACCTCCATCGGAGGCAAAGTTTGTAAAACTGAATTGTGGGTGTGGTGAGGGGTGTAATTATAGGCATTTTGAGGTTTGGGAAACTTTGCCCCTCCTGGTAGGAATGTATATCCCATACGTCACTAGCTCATGGACTCTTGCTAATTACATGAAAGAAAACACAGTTATGGACCACGGGACAGACTAAGCGTAGTACTAGGCAGGAGATGACAAGGTCAAATAACCAAATATTAGTCTATCAGAGTGGTCATATATTCATCAGTATTTGACTAGGGGTGCAATATCACTATTGCGAAAAATAACTAATGGAGGCCCGTGTGTCGATAGCTATGTGTGCTTCACCCCTCCCTCAGTTTTGAGGTTATTCGTAAGGAACTTAGTTAGATGCCCATACCGGGATACCAAAGTGAACAGTAGAATATTCAAATCAAACTGTGACCCTTCAATAGAGAGGCACGGCAACACCCCAAAAAGTAGACGATAATCCTGGATACTAAATGGCGTGGGCCATTGGTTAATAAGTAAATTGGTAGTCTCCTATGGCTAGGGTAGCTGAAGTATATAAAATAATCGACTGAACACAATAACAGGCTCTCAACTAACTTGCCCTATTGATAGTAGAGGGTAAAGTTAAATTAATAGTGGAGGCCACCTGATAAGGATATAGTTCTCAATATTAATGGTACTGGATGAGGTTTCAACATTAACATGAGCCTCTTATTGGTGTAATGTTGGTGCACAAGTATCTTGTGTTATAGTTGAAGTGCTTACCACTCCATCAAATTGAAGGTTATTAGTGGTGTACTCAGTTGTGATACCTCAGAGAAAAATAGTAAGATTTATCTGAGATAGATCCCTGTTATCTGCTGCTGTCACACTGTCAGACAACAGACCTATGGTCGTCGTGCCCGTAAAAGTTACTGATGGTTCTCAATATTACTGCAATATGGTTATAGTTCTCAATGTTTTAAGGTACTTAGGGATGTTTAATACAGGGACATAAGCCTCTTATTCATAGAATATTATTAGTGTGTGAATTATTGTGTTAACCACTCCCACATGAACAGGGTTATTAGTGGTATGCTCGGTTCAAGTACATCAGATGGAAACAGTAGAAATTTATCAGAGGTTAATTCCCAATTGTCTACTGCTGAAAAACTATCAGAGGACAAACCTCTAGTTTATTATAAAAGTAAAAGTTACTGATCGTTTTCAAACTTACTCCAATATTTGCCCCGACTCAACACGATTGTGGTTTCAATACTTCGTATGGTAAAGGGCCAACACAGTCCAGGAATTTCTCAAAAATAAAATGTACTTTTTATAGTTCTAGGAAATTTAATTTAACCAACTCTTTATACCCACCTACAAATTAAATAAGGTTCTTAATATTGTGGTCCTAAGCATAAAAATTGAAATGTTGGCAAGATACACAATGTTGGCAAGCTAATACACAAGGTTTGTCTGCTCCACTATGTACTTATTGCAGCACACCACCAAAAGTATCTACACAGGATGTCAATTAGATCTAGTTATACTATCCTGATAGTAAGTAGCTGTTGCGTATATTGTAGTGAATCTCCTAAGAGATCTACATAGTGGCTTGTAAGGGTGGAATAACGATAAGCTAGACCTGTTTAATCACTAATTTTTTAATAGCTAAATGCTTTGGTGAGAGAACCCTGCCAATATCATTGACTATATTGTAATACAGCTCAGGATGGTAAATACTGTTACGAGATACACCGGTGGTCTCAAGGTCAATATAGGTGCACTGGCCGCACAGTAAATAACTACTTGTGTGTATGGCTTTATGGTGGGCTACTACAATACACAAACGGCTAGTAAGAATAATGTTAAATAAAGCTGAGTTCTAACCGTATTTTGAGGCCTCTTGGGCAAGTGGCCCTACTATAGTGATTTACAGTTGTACAATATCGGCTCAATATAGTTAAGTTGTGGGTAAACTAGAGGTCACATAAGGAGAGTAACTAGACACTATTCCCAATCATACAATCTCACTCATGCTTAGTTAAAATTTCTAAATAATCGTCACACGCACATCCAAACAACTGCAGGTTATTTTAAAAACAGAGACCGAAGGTCTCAGCGCGCCCTGACATGTTTTGCCAGTTCGGCTTTTTCAAAGGTGGGCAGATGGAAATTAAATTATCAGGTAAGCATAATTTATGTTTTCCATCTTAATGGGAGGAGAGTCCACTGCTTCATTCATTCCTTGTGTAAACAGATACAAAAGCTCTAGGGGACACTGATCAAAAAACAGGACGGTAAAAGGAGGCAAACCCTAGACGGAGGGCACCACAGCCTGCAGAACCTCCTAAACACAGCTCCCGCCAAAGCAGACATCAGTTTTGTAAAACTTTGGAGGACCAAGTAGCCGCCTTACAAATCTGCTCCACAGAGGCCTCGTTTTTAAAGGCCCAAGATGAGGCCACAGCTCTAGTTGAGAGTCATAATCCTCCGAGGAGGCTTATGTCCCGCTGTCTCATAGGCCAAACTGATAATGCTCCTCAACCAAAAAACAGAAGTGGGCGAGGCCTTCTACTCCCTACGCTTCCCTGAATACACCACAAAGGACGAAGTCTGTCTTATCTTCAGGCCACAAAGGATTTCAAACGTCAAGGCTCGAACCACATCCAAGTTATGTAGTATCCTTTCCTTAGGGTTAGGACACAAGGAAGGAACTATTATCTCCTGATTGATGTTAACATCTGACACCCGGACGGATCCACCAAGAAAGGGATTCCCTCACTCTGTTGTCCAGAGAAATCTGTTGGGATAGATCTGAGTTGTCACCGTTCCATTGTCTCAACATGCATAAATGGAGAGGTCTGAGATCTGAGCCCAATCACCTCCATACACCTGGCCACAGATAGCCTTGAGGAGGTCTGAAGGGCAACACAGCTGGACGCAATCTTGGAACATCAGATTTAAGATCTATGAAGATATTCTTGATGGATCAATTGTCATACCCAGGAACTCCACCCTGTTGCTGGGAACCAGAAAACTCTTCCCATCGTTTTTCATCCATGGGATCGGAGAAGAGCCCTCGAGTGGTCCTCCGCAAGACTGCAGGACAAAGCCTAGACCAGAATATCGTCCAGATAGGACGCCACCGCAATACCGCTGGCTCTCGCCACTGTGAGCAGCGCCCCCAGAACCTTCGTAAAGACTCTTGGGGCAGTCCCCAGACCAAACGGTAGGGCCACAAACTGGAAGCGTTGGTTAAGAAATGCAAACCTTAGGAACCCGACATGGTCCTTGGATTGGCACATGAAGGTAGGCATCCTTCAAGTCTATTGAAGTCATAACTTGTCCCTCTTAAACTAGGGGCAGGATCGACATGATCGTCTCCATTTTGAACGATGGAACTGACAAATTTGACACTTTAGGTACAGAATTGGGCAAAATGTGCCCTTCTTTGGGACTACGAAAAGGTTTGGAAAGTACCCTAGACCCCTTTCTGCTACAGGTACTGGAACGATTACTCAGATGAGAAAACCCTCACACTCTAGAAAGGCGTCTTCTCTGGTCTTGAGGACAGGTTTGACAGGAGGAGGAATCTGCCCCTGGGCGGATGAGTCCTGAACCCTATACCTGGGTGATAACCTCCAGAACATCCGTCATCCAAGCAGAGATAGTCTGCACCCATACGCGATCCAGCAAAGGATCAGGGACCACCCCTTCATGCCGACTTTGTCTTGATGGGCTTCTTGCTCTGCTTGGACTTGTTCCAAGATTGAGCTGGCTTCCAAGATCCCTTGGACTGCTCAGTCGTCGCAGAGAGCTGCTAGCGTTGGGACTTGTCCAAAAGAAAGGTAGAGCCCTTAGGCTTATTCTTATCCTGTGGAAGGAAAGCACCCATGCCTCCCGTGACCGTGGATATGATAGAGTCCAGGCCTGGACCAAAAAGAACTTTCTCCTGAAATGGAAGGGATAGTAATCTAGACTTGGAAGTCATGTCAGCAGACAATGACTTTAACCATAGAACCCTGCGGGCTAGAACTAGAACAGAGAAACCTGATGTTTTGGCTCTCAGGCAAATAACCTGCATGTTTGCATCACAGATAAGGCATTAATCTTTTCCTGTATCTTCGAAGGGAGTCTTGACCTCGACCATAGCTGGCAGTGCATCACACCAATAGGTAGTCGCTCCAGTCACTGCAGCAATCGCCGCTGCCGGTTGGTAAACAAGCCCTGTAAGTTGAAACATCTTTCTCAACATTGATTCTAACTTCTCGTCCATGGGCTCTTTGAACGACAAACTATCCTCAAAGGGAATAGTCGTACGCTTAGCGAGCGTGGAGATAGCTCCATCCACCTTTGGAATGCCCCCCCCACCATAGTTTAAGCTGAGAGTCTGGAATGCGGAACAGCTTTCTCCCACTCATTCTTAATTGTAGCCATCTTCACAGGAACTGGGAAGGTCTGAGGCACCACCCAGTCCTTGTAACCCTATCTAGCTTAGAGATCGAAGGTTCTTCCGGTAGTTTTGGTTCCGGAACCTCCAATGTAGAAAGCACTTTCAATAAAAAGCGCAAATGCTCCATCTTAAACTTGAAATCTGGCTCCTCTGTAGCTAGAGGTCTAGAAGCGCAGACTTCGTCCCAGAGAGAGCGCAATCCAATAAGTCGGAGGCGTCCTCATCAGATAATCTCTCAGACAGCCAATGGAGTAGATGACCCCATGGGACGGAAGGCTGTGTCTTTCCCTTCACAGGGCGTGGTAGGGCATGGAAGGACGCAGAAACCGCCTCTTGCAACTGGGCAGGCGAAATCTGGCGGCCACAAGGCCCCTCCCGCAGGAGGATTAGTAGGGCCTTGGGGAGCTACATGTGTAATGGGAGATGAATGTTGGTAACGCACCTCGCGGAACGGAGAACCCTCAGAGGTGGACGGCTCAGAAGTACTAAATCTTTTTTTTTTAGATATTGCAATCTTATCAAAGCATGTGGAACACAATTGAGCAGGCGGATCAACCTGTACCTCCTCACAATAACCAGTTAGAGGATACTCCCTCTTTAATTAAATCTAACAGAGTCCTCCAAAGCTTACGCCTTTAATACGGACTGGAATGGATTGAATGTCACCTTTATACACCAATGGCTGGGGCACTCACCACCTCCTATGACCCGGACCACAGAGAAATGGTTATGTCTCCCGCAAATGCTGATCAGGAAAGAGGAAGTTGAAGAGGCCACACCCGTCACATGAAGTGCCATGCAGGACCGCCCCTGCACTATAAAGCACGCCAAAAAAAAAAAAAAAAAAAAAAAAAAGGCAGCGCTAATCTCACCTGACTGTTCACACATTGCTAGAGCCTCATCTCACACATGACGTAGCATTGACACAGATATTATGCATAAATCCCCCCCTGTTAATAATCCCCTTTCCAGGGATATTAACCCTTGGTCCTATACAGATAAGAGACACTTTGACCCTGTCTTCTTTAGTTATATGTATATAAATGAAACGATCTTACCAGAATCTATGCCGTGGAACAGGAACATGGCTCTTCAAGTGTGACAGGTTAGTAGCATCGCTCCTGACATGGACTTGAGTGAATAAAGGCAGGCAGTGAAACTTGTCAACGCCGATTGCCAAGGAGCCGTTAACATGAGTCGGGATGGTTTTGCAGAGACGACACTCACTGCATCTCCGGACTCTAAATTTCAACCATGCTCTCACTGAGAGGCTGACAGGATTACTTAAAACTCTAATCCCATTTCGAAGACTACTCTGAATCTTCCGACACTTCTCTGCCAACCTCCTGTGACAGGCAAAGAATGACTGGGATATGAGAGGAGTGGGGGAGGTATTTAAGCCTTTGGCTGGGGTGTCTTTGCCTCCTGCTGGTGGCCAGGTTCTTAATTCCCAACAATAATGAATGAAGCAGTGGACTACTCCCATTAATATGGTAAGTATATAAATCCTTAGTATGAACACAATGCAAGTCCAAGCACCAAAAGACTATCTTGATCACTTTTTAGAAGAATATAATATATCAGCCTGTGATCCAAGATATTTCCTGTAGCTTAGTATAGCTCTAATATGACAATATTGTGTTGCTAAGTTCAAAACAACACTTTGTGATAATGTCAGTCTGCTGTGGTATAACAAAACAGTTTGTGTGTTTAGACGTGCAGATTCTTACCCGCTCCTTGCGGAAATGGTGAATACCTCTCACCGCTGCTTGTGCCGTGTCTTGCTTCCCGCCCATGTGTGCCAGTCCACAGGAGCCACCCCAAATCCGTCAGGCATCGGCTGCAAAAGGCTCGCGCTCCCTCCTCGGTCACACTTGTGACGGTCAGTACCGCTTCAGCTCTTGTACTTTGTTCTTTGAATAATTGTTTGGACCACAGCGCTCATAGGAAATCCTTTGTTTCTTTGACACAGGGTTTGTCAATATTTTCTTTGGTGCCTGTGCTCACTCCAAATCCCTTCGTAGTACTTTCACATATCACGATCTTGCGATCAAAGAAGAGGAGCACTAGGCAAAATTCGGTATGAATAAAACTTAGCTTTTATTTGGCTTATAGCTCATCTTAAAAACTCATAATTAACATTTGTAACAGATAACGTAGCACCCTCTTGCTTACGCGTTTCGGCGATAGCCATAGTCATAGCATGAGAGGTTCACATACAAAACTCATTTAAAAGCCCCAATACCTTTTGATTGGTTAATTAAAACTTCTTTGAAATCTGACTACTCGCTATCTGATAGGTTGTTTTGCTTTGACTTTAATTTACTCATTCAGGTACTGAACAGGTGTGTACTTCTCCTGTCGGAGGAAAAGGGAGTGTTTAAGAATTTAGCTCTTAACAATTGTGTATTCACTCCTCACCTATGTTAGCTATGGGATGTCATTTTTAAATGAATTGAAAATAAAGTTTGGCAGAATGACTCCTAACTTCCTACTTCTATCTATGTGCATACAACAAAAGTTAATCAATAAAAAAATTTTATTATTTGGAAAATCTAAATCACATATTTCTTTAACTTACACTTAGTTATATTCCTCGACCTATTACAATTTGCGATTTTAACTCGTAAATATATGAGTTTAAAGAGACAGTTGCAGGTATAAATTTATATTTTCAGCAAGTGCATTTATTATATCTTATCTGCTAAATCTGCTATCTTTTAAATGAGAGTTTTGTATGTGAACCTCTCATGCTATGACTACGGCCATCGCCGAAACACGTAAGCAATAGAGGGTGCTACGCTATCTGTTACAAATGTTAATTATGAGTTTTTAATATGAGCTATAAGCCAAATAAAAGCTAAGTTTTATTCATACCGAATTTTGCCTAGTGCTCCTCTCTTTGATCGCAAGATCGTGATATGTGATAAAATATAAATCCTTAGTAGTCTGAAGATAGAACTTCAAGGCTCGAACCACGTCCAAATTATGAAGCAAACGTTCCTACAAAGAAAAAAGGATTAGGACAAAAGGAAGGAACTACAATCTCTTGATTGCTGTTGTGGTCTGACACAACCTTAGGGAGAAACACTAAACTCAGTACGTAGGACACCCTTATGAGAATGAAATACCAGATAAGGAGGCTCACATTGCAAGGCGGCAATCTCAGATACTCTGAGAGCAGAAGCAATAGCCAGTAGAAAAAGAACCTTCCAGGATAACAACTTCATGTCAATTTCATGCATAGGCTCAAAAAGGAGCCCACTGTAAAACCTTAAGATTCAGACTCCAGGGAGGAGCCTTAGATCTGAACACGGGTCTGAACCTAATCAGAGCCTTAAGAGTCTGTACATCTTCCGAAGTGGGAGGAGTCGCAGCAGGCGCATCTGTTGGCGTCCCTGATGTGTTAGCTCCACCATACCCGCTCACTAACCATACCCGCCATTGGTGAGAGATTCACCGGACCTTTCAATCGAGGGATAGAAGCTGGAGGCCCTCTATGACTGATTTCATGGTCAGAAGTCCCCCTATAGCCATCCAGGCTCAGTCGCTGGAGCCACTATTCAACATGGGCTTGTCTAGGAGGAAGTATCACAAGTCCTACCTGTAGCTAATCTGCTAGAAAAGCAAGTCAGCGGTGTTCCCAGTGCTGCCAACCCAGGGCTGTTTTTTCCCCACACTGCCATACGTAAGCAGTCAGCAAGTAGAAGAAGAAGCGGCAGTGAAACTCCCAAGACCCCAGTGAGGCGTGAGTAAGGAGAGCTGGTTATACCACTACTCCTGGTCTCTTGCAACCAGGATAGGAGAATCTCTTTCGCCCATACTAGCCATCTACTCAGGATATGCTGATAAACATAACAAACATCCGTGGGGTAAGCTGAACAGCCAAGGCATAAGATGCTGAGGAAGGGACACTGTTTAAGATGCTGTATTAGTACATTCAATTTTTCCCCAATATCTGCATCTTAAAAAAATCAAATTTATGCATACCTGATAAATTTATTTCTCTTGTGGTGTATCCAGTCCACAGGTTCATCCATTACTTGTGGGATATTCTCCTTCCCAACAGGAAGCTGCAAGAGGACACCCACAGCAGAGCTGTCTATATAGCTCCTCCCCTAACTGCCACCCCCAGTCATTCGACCGAAGACGAGCAAGAAAAAGGAGAAACTATAGGGTACAGTGGTGACTAGTTTAAAAATAAAAAACACCTGCCTTAAAATGACAGGGCGGGCCGTGGACTGGATACACCACAAGAGAAATTTATCAGGTAAGCATAAATTTTGTTTTCTCTTGTAAAGGTGTATCCAGTCCACGGGTTCATCCATGACTAGTGGGATACCAATACCAAAGTTTTAGGACACGGATGAAGGGAGGGACAAGGCAGGAAACTTAAACTGAAGGCACCACTGCCTGTAAGACCTTTCTCCCAAAAATAGCCTCCGAAGAAGCAAAAGTATCAAATTTATAGAATTTAGAAAAGGTATGAAGCGAAGACCAAGTCGCCGCCTTACAAATCTGTTTAGAGGCCTCATGTTTAAAAGCCCACGTGGAAGCTACTGCTCTAGTAGAATGAGCTGTAATTCTTTCAGGAGGCTGCTGGCCAGCAGTCTCATAAGCTAAGCGTATTAAACTTCTTAGCCAAAAAGAAAGAAGTTGTCAAAGCCTTTTGGCCTCTCCTCTGTCCAGAGTAGACAACAAACAAAGCAGATGTTTGACGAAAATCTTTCGTAGCGTGTAAATTTAATTTTAAAGCACAAATCACATCGAGATTGTGTAATAGACGTTCCTTCTTTGAAGGATTAGGACATAGTGAAGGAACAACAATCTCCTGATTGATATTCTTATTAGATACCACCTTAGGAAGAAACCCAGGTTTGGTACGCAACACTACCTTATCTGCATGGAAAATCAGATAAGGGGAATCACATTGTAAAGCAGATAACTCTGAAACTCTTCGAGCCGAGGAGATAGCTACTAAAATCAGAACTTTCCAAGATAAAAAGGTAATATCTATGTAATGCAAAGGTTCAAACGGAACCCTTTGAAGAACTTTAAGAACTAAATTTAAACTCCATGGCGGAGCAACAGGTTTAAACACAGGCTTGATTCTAACTAAAGAATGACAAAACACCTGAACATCTGGAACCTCAGCCAGACGTTTGTGCAAAAGGACAGAGCAGAAATCTGTCCCTTTAAGGAACTAGCTGACAAACCCTTCTCCAATCCTTGGAGAAAAGATAATATCCTAGGAATCCTGAACTTACTCCATGAGTAACCCTTGGATTCAGACCAATGAGGATATTTACACCATATCTTATGATAGATTTTCCTGGTGACAGGCTTTCGAGCCTGAATAAAGGTATCAATGACAGATTCGGAAAAACATAATTTATGTAAGAACTTACCTGATAAATTCATTTCTTTCATATTAGCAAGAGTCCATGAGCTAGTGACGTATGGGATATACATTCCTACCAGGAGGGGCAAAGTTTCCCAAACCTCAAAATGCCTACAAATACACCCCTCACCACACCCACAAATCAGTTTAACGAATAGCCAAGAAGTGGGGTGATAAGAAAAAAGTGCGAAGCATAAAAAATAAGGAATTGGAATAATTGTGCTTTATACAAAAAAATCATAACCACCACAAAAAAGGGCGGGCCTCATGGACTCTTGCTAAAATGAAAAATGAATTTATCAGGTAAGTTCTTACATAAATTATGTTTTCTTTCATGTAATTAGCAAGAGTCCATGAGCTAGTGACGTATGGGATAATGACTACCCAAGATGTGGATCTTTCCACGCAAGAGTCACTAGAGAGGGAGGGATAAAATAAAGACAGCCAATTCCTGCTGAAAATAATCCACACCCAAAATAAAGTTTAATGAAAAACAAACAGAAGATTCAAACTGAAACCGGTGCCTGAAGTACTTTTCTACCAAAAACTGCTTCAGAAGAAGAAAATACATCAAAATGGTAGAATTTAGTAAAAGTATGCAAAAAGGACCAAGTTGCTGCTTTGCAAATCTGATCAACCGAAGCTTCATTCCTAAACGCCCAGGAAGTAGAAACTGACCTAGTAGAATGAGCTGTAATCCTTTGAGGCGGAGTTTTACCCGACTCAACATAAGCATGATGAATTAAAGATTTCAACCAAGATGCCAAAAAAAATGGCAGAAGCTTTCTGGCCTTTTCTAGAACCGGAAAAGATAACAAATAGACTAGAAGTCTTTCGGAAAGACTTAGTAGCTTCAACATAATATTTCAAAGCTCTAACAACATCCAAAGAATGCAACAATTTCTCCTTAGAATTCTTAGGATTAGGACATAATGAGGGAACCACAATTTCTCTACTAATGTTGTTGGAATTCACAACCTTAGGTAAAAATTTAAAAGAAGTTCGCAACACCGCCTTATCCTGATGAAAAATCAGAAAAGGAGACTCACAAGAAAGAGCAGATAATTCAGAGACTCTTCTGGCAGAAGAGATCGCCAAAAGGAACAAAACTTTCCAATAAAGTAATTTAATGTCCAATGAATGCATGGGTTCAAAAGGAGGAGCTTGAAGAGCCCCCAGAACCAAATTCAAACTCCAAGGAGGAGAAATTGACTTAATGACAGGTTTTATACGAACCAAAGCTTGAACAAAACAATGAATATCAGGAAGATTAGCAATCTTTCTGTGAAAAAGAACAGAAAGAGCAGAGATTTGTCTTTCAAGGAACTTGCGTACAAACCTTTATCTAAACCATCCTGAAGAAACTGTAAAATTCTCGGAATTCTAAAAGAAAGCCAAGAAAAATGATGAGAAAGACACCAAGAAATATAAGTCTTCCAGACTCTATAATATATCTCTCTAGATACAGATTTACGAGCCTGTAACATAGTATTAATCACAGAGTCAGGGAAACCTCTTTGACTAAGAATCCAGCGTTCAATCTCCATACCTTTAAATTTAAGGATTTGAGATCCTGATGGAAAAAAGGACCTTGCGACAGAAGGTCTGGTCTTAACGGAAGAGTCCACGGATGGCAAGAGGCCATCCGGACAAGATCCGCATACCAAAACCTGTGAGGCCATGCCGGAGCTACCAGCAGAACAAACGAGCATTCCTTCAGAATCTTGGAGATTACTCTTGGAAGAAGAACTAGAGGCGGAAAGATATAGGCAGGATGATACTTCCAAGGAAGTGATAATGCATCCACTGCTTCCGCCTGAGGATCCCGGGATCTGGACAGATACCCGGGAAGTTTCTTGTTTAGATGAGACGCCATCAGATCTATTTCTGGAAGCTCCCACATTTGAACAATCTGAAGAAATACCTCTGGGTGAAGAGACCATTCACCCGGATGCAACGTTTGGCGACTGAGATAATCCGCTTCCCAAATGTCTATACCTGGGATATTAACTGCAGAGATTAGACAGGAACTGGATTCCGCCCAAACCAGAATTCGAGATACTTCTTTCATAGCCAGAGGACCGAGTCCCTCCTTGATGATTGATGTATGCCACAGTTGTGACATTGTCTGTCTGAAAACAAATGAACGATTCTCTCTTCAGAAGAGGCCAAGACTGAAGAGCTCTGAAAATTGCACGGAGTTCCAAAATATTGATCGGTAATCTCACCTCCTGAGATTCCCAAACTCCTTGTGCCGTCAGAGATCCCCACACAGCTCCCCAACCTGTAAGACTTGCATCTGTTGAAATTACAGTCCAGGTCGGAACAAAAGAAGCCCCCTGAATTAAACGATGGTGATCTGTCCACCACGTTAGAGAGTGTCGTACAATCGGTTTTAAAGATATTAATTGAGATATCTTTGTGTAATCCCTGCACCATTGATTCAGCATACAGAGCTGAAGAGGTCGCTTGTGAAAACGAGCAAAGGGGATCGCGTCCGATGCAGCAGTCATAAGACCTAGAATTTCCATGCATAAGGCTACCGAAGGGAATGATTGTGACTGAAGGTTTCGACAAGCTGAAATCAATTTTAGAAGTCTCTTGTCTGTCAAAGACAGAGTCATGGACACTGAATCTATCTGGAAACCCAGAAAGGTTACTCTTGTCTGAGGAATCAATCAACTTTTTAGTGAATTGATCCTCCAACCATGATCTGGAAGAAACAACACAAGTCGATTTGTATGAGATTCTGCTAAGTGTAAAGACTGAGCAAGTACCAAGATATCGTCCAAATAAGGAAATACCACAATACCCTGTTCTCTGATTACAGACAGAAGGGCACCGAGAACCTTTGTAAAAATTCTTGGGGCTGTAGCTAGGCCAAACGGCAGAGCCACAAACTGGTAATGCTTGTCCAGAAAAGAGAATCTCAGGAACTGATAATGATCTGGATGAATCGGAATATGCAGATATGCATCCTGTAAATCTATTGTGGACATATAATGTCCTTGCTGAACAAAAGGCAAGATAGTCCTTCCAGTTACCATTTTGAATGTTGGTATCCTTACATAACGATTCAATATTTTTAGATCCAGAACTGGTCTGAAGGAATTCTCCTTCTTTGGTACAATGAAGAGATTCTAATAAAACCCCAGCCCCTGTTCCAGAACTGGAACTGGCATAATTACTCCAGCCAACTCTAGATCTGAAACATTTCAGAAATGCTTGAGCTTTCACTGGATTTACTGGGACACGGGAAAGAAAAAATCTCTTTGCAGGAGGTCTTATCTTGAAGCCAATTCTGCACCCTTCTGAAACAATGTTCTGAATCCAAAGATTGTGAACAGAATTGATCCAAATTTCTTTGAAAAAATGTAACCTGCCCCCTACCAGCTGAGCTGGAATGAGGGCCGCACCTTCATGTGGACTTAGAAGCTGGCTTTGCTTTTCTAGAAGGCTTGGATTTATTCCAGACTGGAGATGGTTTCCAAACTGAAACCGCTCCCGAGGATGAAGGATCAGGTTTTTGTTCTTTGTTGAAACGAAAGGAACGAAAACGATTATTAGCCCTGTTTTTACCCTTAGATTTTTTATCCTGTGGTAAAAAAAGTTCCTTTCCCACCAGTAACAGTTGAGATAATAGAATCCAACTGAGAACCAAATAATTTGTTACCCTGGAAAGAAATGGAAAGTAGAGTCGATTTAGAAGACATATCAGCATTCCAAGTTTTAAGCCATAAAGCTCATCTAGCTAAAATAGCTAGAGACATAAACCTGACATCAACTCTGATATCAAAAATGGCATCACAGATAAAATTATTAGCATGCTGAATAAGAATAATAATATTATGAGAATCATTATCTGTTACTTGTTGCGCTAAAGTTTCCAACCAAAAAGCTGAAGCTGCAGCAACATCAGCCAATGATATAGCAGGTCTAAGAAGATTACCTGAACACAGATAAGCTTTTCTTAGAAAGGATTCAATTTTCCTATCTAAAGGATCTTTAAACGAAGTACCATCTGACGTAGGAATAGTAGTACGTTTAGCAAGGGTAGAAATAGCCCCATCAACTTTAGGGATTTTATCCCAAAATTCTAATCTGTCAGACGGCACAGGATATAATTGCTTAAAACGTTTAGAAGGGGTAAATGAATTACCCAAATTATTCCATTCTCTGGAAATTACTTCAGAAATGGCACCAGGAACAGGAAAAACTTCTGGAATAACCACAGGAGATTTAAAGACCTTATCTAAACGTTTAGAATTAGTATCAAGAGGACCAGAATCCTCAATTTCTAAAGCAATTAGTACTTCTTTAAGTAAAGAACGAATAAATTACATTTTAAATAAATATGAGGATTTATCAGCATCAACCTCTGAGACAGAATCCTCTGAACCAGAAGAGTCATTAGAATCAGAATGATGATGTTCATTTAAAAATTCATCTGTATAAAGAGAAGTTTTAAAAGATTTTTTATGTTTACTAGAAGGAGGAATAACAGACAGCCTTCTTGATGGATTCAGAAACAAAATCTCTTATGTTATCAGGAACATTCTGAACATTAGATGTTGATGGAACTGCAACAGGTAATGGTACATTACTAAAGGAAATATTATCTGCATTAACAAGTTTGTCATGACAATTAATACAAACAGCTGGAGGAACAGCTACCAAAAGTTTACAGCAGATACACTTAGCTTTGGTAGTTCCAGCACCAGACAGCGATTTTCCTGAAGTATCTTTTGACTCAGATGCAACGTGAGACATCTTGCAATATGTAAGAGAAACATATAAAGCAAAATTGATCAAATTCCTTAAATGCCAGTTTCAGGAATGGGAAAAAATGCCAAGGAACAAGCTTCTAGCAACCAGAAGCAAAGAAAAATGAGACTTAAATAATGTGGAGACAAAAGCGACGCCCATATTTTTTTAGCGCCAAATAAGACGCCCACATTATTTGGCGCCTAAATGCTTTTGGCGCCAAAAATGATGCCACGTCCAGAACGCCGACATTTTTGGCGCAAAAGAACGTAAAAAAAATGACGCAACTTCCGGCGACACGTATGACGCCGGAAACAGAAAAGATTTTGCGCCAAAAAAATCCGCGCCAAGAATGACGCAATAAAATGAAGCATTTTCAGCCCCCGCGAGCCTAACAGCCCACAGGGAAAAAAGTCAAATTTTTTAAGGTAAGAAAAATAATTGATTCAAGTGCATTATCCCAAATATGAAACTGACTGTCTGAAAATAAGGAATGTTGAACATCCTGAGTCAAGGCAAATAAATGTTTGAATACATATATTTAGAACTTTTTTAATAAAGTGCCCAACCATAGCTTAGAGTGTCTCAGAAAATAAGACTTACTTACCCCAGGACACTCATCTACATGTTTGTAGAAAGCCAAACCAGTACTGAAACGAAAATCAGCAGAGGTAATGGTATATATAAGAGTATATAGTCGATCTGAAAAGGGAGGTAAGAGATGAATCTCTACGACCGATAACAGAGAACCTATGAAATAGACCCCGTAGAAGGAGATCAATGAATTCAAACAGGCAATACTCTCCTCATATCCCTCTGACATTCACTGCACGCTGAGAGGAAAACCGGGCTCCAACCTGCTGCAGAGCGCATATCAACGTAGAATCTAGCACAAACTTACTTCACCACCTCCATAGGAGGCAGAGTTTGTAAAACTGATTTGTGGGTGTGGTGAGGGGTGTATTTGTAGGCATTTTGAGGTTTGGGAAACTTTGCCCCTCCTGGTAGGAATGTATATCCCATACGTCACTAGCTCATGGACTCTTGCTAATTACATGAAAGAAAAACACGCTTTGATAGAATCAAGCCTTCAATCTCCAGGCAGTCAGACGTAGAGAAATTAGATTTGGATGTTTGAAGGGACCTTGAAGTAGAAGGTCCTGCCTTAGCGGCAGAGTCCATGGTGGAAAGGATGACATGTCTGCATACCAAGTCCTGCGTGGCCACGCAGGGGCTATCAAAATCACCAAAGCCCTCTCCTGCTTGATCTTGGCAATCAGACGAGGGAGCAGAGGAAACGGTGGAAACACATAAGCCAGGCTGAAGGACCAGGGCGCTGCTAGAGCATCTATCAGCGCTGACGGGGTAATTTGAGCAATCTAACTCACTCCAGATATAGCCTCCTTCACTAGTGTAGTCTTCTCACAAGTGACTACTAAAGTTATTGAAAAAAAGAAATTATAGTGGGGTAGGAAGTGATAATATAATGTGTGCTGCGTGGAAAGCTGCTTAGTGAAAGTGTTAATGAAAGTTAAAACATGCTCATTTCTCCTTGTTTATGTAAGGTTTAAAAATAAAAAAAACTTGTGAGAGTAAATAGGTGTGAAATTACTGTTAGAGAAGTTTAAAGTGACTATGTCACCAGGTAGATATTGTGTATATAGTATATGTGCAGTATAGATGATGATTGTTGTAGTTAAAAGTAGGGGTGCAAAAAAAAAAAATAGTTAAATATGTGATTAAATTAGTACTGGGAACTAGGGATCCTCACAAGTTTTAGATTTTAGGTAGAAAATATGGATCCTAATTAAAAATGAGAAAAAAGGGATAGTATGCAGATTAGTGTTATAATGTTAATTAAGTAAGTTCATACTAAGAAATAAAAATTCCTTAGACATTAATAGCAATAAAATATTAAACAGTAATGTTCTAAAAATTAGATTCTAAAAACCTAACATCGGTGTTATAAATGCATTAAAAACTACAAATCTAATTTAAAACTACAATTCTGATAGAAAAAAAGACTCCAATAGCTGCTAATATGTTAGATGGGCATATAATAAAGTGAAAACTAGTAGAGGCATAAGTTGATACAGTGAAAATGAACTCTTATCAATTTATAGTGGTTTATTGTTAAACACTGGTATGAATTAATATTGAAAACAATAAGCCTTTTCTGTGTTGGTAGTATGTAACAGGTGGTGTGTGTCTAACACAGTGTTGCAAGCTTTAGAGGGATTTTCCTAGCATAGGTTGATACAGTAGCAATAAACCACTGAATATTGATAAGTATAGTTATCTTTCATACACCAGTATGAACCAATGGTAAAAACAATAAGCCTTTTCTGTATTGATAGTCTGTAATGAGTGTTTTCAAAATGCTGTGCGTCTTATTAAACAGTGTTGAAAGCTTTAATTAGAGGGCTTTTCCTAGCAGGTGTTTACCCACAGTCTTTCCTTTTTTGTAGTTCCTTTAAAAGTTTCCAATTGGAGATGTCACACAGTACCTTTATGTATAAAAAACGCTCCTCTGTGCATTCTTACTTTTCCTGTCAGTGTTTGATATATCAGCTGTCTGGTTCGGCAATAGAGTCACGTGGGTTCTTTGTGACTAATCAGAGGTTCTCCTTGTTTAAATTAAGTGCGCGCACTTCATTCCTTTTAAATATTTTTCAGTATGTGGCTCCTCTCGCTGTACATTAACTAACAGGGATTTCTTATTTCAAACCTCCTGTTAGAGTCAACGGTCCTGGGTGCCAAGTTTGTCTGTAGCTGTAGGGCGGATCAACGCGTATCGGCAACAGAGCCTTTTTCAAGATCATGATTTAAACAAGGAAAACCTCTGATTAGTCACAAAGAACCCACGTGCCGAACCGGACAGCTAATATATCAAACACTGACAGGAAAAGTAAGAATACACGGAGGAGCGTTTTTTATACATACAGTAGCGTCAGAGCTTTGTATTTGTTCTAGCCCCAGAGCTGTCCCGCTTTCCTTGTAACCCTGGCAGTTTGGACAATAGCTCTGTGAGGGAATGTTTCATAACTGCTGCCATGTCTTGTAAAGTAAACGCATTGGATGCGCTAGATGTACTTGGCGTCCCTTGAGCGGGAGTTATAGGTTCTGACACGTGGGGAGAGCTAGATGGCATAACCTCCCTTTTGTCAGTCTCAAAAACCTCAGGTGATAAATCTTTAAAAGCCATAATACGGTCTTTATAACTTATAGAAAGGTCAATGCATTTGGTACACATTCTAAGAGGGGGTCCCACAATGGCTTCTAAACATAACAAACAAGGAGTTTCCTCTATGTCAGACATGTTTAACAGACTAGTAATGAGACCAGCAAGCTTGGAAAACACTTTAATAAATGTGAAAAAAGCAATTAAAAAAAAAACGGTACTGTGCCTTTAAGAGAAAAAAAAAAAAACTACCACAAACTGCAAAAAAAAAAAAATTAGAAAACCCTACGAAATTTTTAGTGTGTATAAGGGACTAAAGCAGCATTGCACCCACTTGCAAATGGATGATTAACCCCTCAGGCCCAAAAACGAATTAGAAAAAACATAATTTATGCAAGAACTTACCTGATAAATTCATTTCTTTCATATTGGCAAGAGTCCATGAGCTAGTGACGTATGGAATATACAATCCTACCAGGAGGGGCAAAGTTTCCCAAACCTCAAAATGCCTATAAATACACCCCTCACCACACCCACAATTCAGTTTAACAAATAGCCAAGCAGTGGGGTGATAAAGAAAGGAGTAGAAAGCATCAAAGGAAATTTGGAAAGAATTGTGCTTTATACAAAAAATCATAACCACCATAAAAAGGGTGGGCCTCATGGACTCTTGCCAATATGAAAAATGAATTTATCAGGTAAGTTCTTACATAAATTATGTTTTTTCATGTAATTGGCAAGAGTCCATGAGCTAGTGACATATGGGATATCAATACCCAAGATGTGGAGTCTTCTACTCAAGAGTCACTAGAGAGGGAGGGAATAAAACAACCATATTCCGCTGGAAAAATAATCCACAACCCAAAAAACATAATTTATGCTTACCTGATACATTTATTTCTCTTGTAGTGTATCCAGTCCACGGATCATCCATTACATGTGGGATATTCTCCTTCCCAACAGGAAGTTGCAAGAGGATCACCCACAGCAGAGCTGCTATATAGCTCCTCCCCTCACTGCCAAATCCAGTCATTCGACCGAAACAAGCCGAGAAAGAAGAAACCATAGGGTGCAGTGGTGACTAGTTTAATTAAAATTTAAACCTGCCTGAAAAGGACAGGGCGGGCCGTGGACTGGATACACTACAAGAGAAATAAATTTATCAGGTAAGCATAAATTATGTTTTCTCTTGTAAGGTGTATCCAGTCCACGGATCATCCATTACTTGTGGGATACCAAAACCAAAGCTAAAGTACACGGATGATGGGAGGGACAAAGCAGGAACTTAAACGGAAGGAACCACTGCCTGTAGAACCCGTCTCCCAAAAACAGCCTCTGAAGAAGCAAAAGTATCAAATTTGTAAAATTTGGAAAAAGTATGAAGGGAAGACCAAGTTGCAGCCTTGCAAATCTGTTCAGAGGCCTCATTTTTAAAAGGCCCAGGTGGAAGCCGCAGCTCTAGTAGAATTAGCTGTAATCCTTTCAGGAGGCTGCTGTCCAGCAGTCTCATAGGCTAAACGGATTATACTCCAAAGCCAAAAAGAAAGAGGTTGCTGAGGCCTTCTGACCTCTCCTCTGTCCAGAGTAAACAGGTTAGATGTTTGGCGAAAATCTTTAGTAGCCTGTAAGTAAAACTTCAGGGCACGGACTACGTCTAGATTATGCAAAAGACGTTCCTTCTTTGAAGAAGGATTAGGACATAATGATGGAACAACAATCTCTTGATTGATATTCTTGTTAGAAACCACCTTAGGTAAAAACCCAGGTTTTGTACGCAGAACAACTTTATCTGAATGAAAGATCAGATAAGGAGAATCACAATGTAAGGCAGATAACTCCGAGACTCTTTGAGCCGAGGAAATAGCCATCAGAAAAAGAACTTTCCATGAATGAAGTTTGATATTAATAGAATGAAGGGGTTCAAACGGAACCCCTCGAACTTTAAGAACCAAGTTTAAGCTCCATGGAGGAGCAACAGGTTTAAACACAGGCTTAATTCTAACTAAAGCCTGACAAAATGCCTGAACGTCTGGAACTTCTGCCAGACGCTTGTGTAAAAGGACAGAGCAGAAATCTGTCCCTTTAAAGAACTAGCTGATAATCCTTTGTCCAAACCCTCTTGGAGAAAGGACAATATCCTAGGAATCCTAACCCTACTCCATGAGTAATTCTTGGATTCACACCAATGAAGATATTTACGCCATATTTTGTGGTAAATTTTCCTGGTGACAGGCTTTCGTGCCTGTATTAAGGTATCAATTACTGACTCGGAGAAGCCACGCTTTGATAGGATCAAGCGTTCAATCTCCATGCAGTCAGTCTCAGAGAAAGTAGATTCGGATGATTGAAAGGACCTTGTATTAGGTCTTGTCTCAGAGGCAGAGTCCATGGTGGAAAGGATGACATATCCACTAGGTCTGCATACCAGGTCCTGCGTGGCCACGCAGGCGCTATCAATATCACTGATGCTCTTTCCTGTTTGATTTTGGCAATCAGACGAGGGAGCAGAGGAAACGGTGGAAACACATAAGCCAGGTTGAAGAACCAAGGCGCTGCTAGAGCATCTATCAGTGCCGCTTCTGGGTCCCTGGACCCGTATCCGTAACAAGGAAGCTTGGCGTTCTGGCGAGACGCCATGAGATCCAATTCTGGTTTGCCCCAACGGAGAACCAATTGAGCAAACACCTCCGGATGGAGTTCCCATTCGGCCGGATGAAAAGTCTGACTTAGAAAATCCGCCTCCCAGTTCTCTACACCTGGGATATGGATCGCTGACAGGTGGCAAGAGTGAGTCTCTGCCCAGCGAATTATCTTGGAGACTTCTGACAGCGCTAGGGAACTGCTGGTTCCCCCTTGATGATTGATGTAAGCCACAGTCGTGATGTTGTCAGACTGAAATCTGATGAACCTCAGCGTTGCTAGCTGAGGCCAAGCCAGAAGAGCATTGAATATTGCTCTTAACTCCAGAATATTTATTGGGAGGCGTTTCTCCTCCTGAGTCCATGAACCCTGAGCCTTCAGGGAGTTCCAGACTGCACCCCAACCTAGAAGGCTGGCATCTGTTACAATTGTCCAATCTGGTCTGCGAAAGGTCATACCCTTGGACAGATGGGCCCGAGATAACCACCAGAGAAGAGAATCTCTGGTTTCCTGATCCAGATTTAGTAGAGGGGACAAATCTGTGTAATCACCATTCCACGACTGAGCATGCATAAATGCAGCGGTCTGAGATGCAGGCGCACAAATGGCACTATGTCCATCGCCGCTACCATTAAGCCGATTACTTCCATGCACTGAGCCACTGTGGGGCACGGAATGGAGTGAACACGGCAAGCATTTAGAAGTTTTGATAACCTGGACTCAGTCAGGTAAATTTTCATTTCTACAGAATCTATTAGAGTCCCTAGGAAGGAAACCCTCGTGAGAGGAGATAGAGAACTCTTTTCTTCGTTCACTTTCCACCCATGCGACCTCAGGAATGCCAGAACTATCTCTGTATGAGATTTGGCAATTTGAAAGCTTGACGCCTGTATCAGGATATCGTCCAGGTAAGGAGCCACCACTATGCCTCGCGGTCTTAGGACCGCCAGAAGAGAGCCCAGAACCTTTGTAAGAATTCTTGGGGCTGTAGCCAACCCGAATGGAAGAGCTACAAATTGGCAATGCCCGTCTAGAAAGGCAAACCTCAGGAACTGATGATGATTCTTGTGGATCAGAATGTGAAGGTAGGCATCCTTTAAGTCCACTGTGGTTATGTACTGACCCTCTTGGATCATGGGTAAAATGGTTCGAATAGTTTCCATCTTGAATGACGGAACTCTGAGGAATTTGTTTAGGATCTTTAAATCCAAAATTGGTCTTAAGGTTCCCTCTTTTTTGGGAACCACAAACAGATTTGAATAAAACCCCTGTCCTTGTTCCGTCCGCAGAACTGGATGGATCACTCCCATTACAAGGAGATCTTTTACGCAGCTTAGGAATGCCTCTTTATCTGGTTTGCAGATAATCTTGAAAGGTGAACTCTCCCTTGTGGAGGAGAAGCTTTGAAGTCCAGAAGATATCCCTGAGATATGATCTCCAATGCCCAGGGATCCTGAACATCTCTTGCCCACGCCTGGGCGAAGAGAGAGTCTGCCCCCTACTAGATCCGTTGTCGGATAGGGGGCCGCTCCTTCATGCTGTCTTAGAGGCAGCAGCAGGCTTTCTGGCCTGCTTGCCCTTGTTCCAGGACTGGTTAGGTTTCCAGGCCTACTTGGATTGAGCAAAAGTTCCCTCTTGTTTTGAAGCAGAGGAAGTTGATGCTGCACCTGCCTTGAAATTTCGAAAGGCACGAAAATTACTGTTTGGCCTTTGATTTGGCCCTGTCCTGAGGAAGGGTATGACCCTTACCTCCAGTAATGTCAGCAATAATTTCTTTCAAACCAGGCCCGAATAAGGTCTGCCCCTTGAAAGGAATGTTGAGTAATTTAGACTTTGAAGTCACATCAGCTGACCAGGATTTGAGCCATAGTGCCCTACGCGCCTGGATGGCGAATCCGGAATTCTTAGCCGTTCGTTTAGTCAAATGAACAATGGCATCAGAAACAAATGAGTTAGCTAGCTTAAGAGTTCTAAGCTTGTCAACAATTTCAGTCAATGGAGCTGTATGGATAGCCTCTTCCAGGGCCTCAAACCAGAATGCCGCCGGCAGCAGTGACAGGCGCAATGCATGCAAGGGGCTGTAAAATAAAACCTTGTTGAATAAACATTTTCTTAAGGTAACCCTGTAATTTTTTATCCATTGGATCTGAAAAAGCACAACTATCCTCAACCGGGATAGTGGTACGCTTTGCTAAAGTAGAAACTGCTCCCTCCACCTTAGGGACAGTCTGCCATCAGTCCCGTGTAGTAGCATCTATTGGAAACATTTTTCTAAATATAGGAGGTGGGGAAAAGGGCACACCGGGCCTATCCTACTCCTTAATAATTTCTGTAAGCCTTTTAGGTATTGGAAAAACATCAGTACTCACCGGCACTGCATAGTATTTATCCAGCCTACACAATTTCTCTGGCACTGCAATTGTGTCACAGTCATTCAGAGCAGCTAATACCTCCCCAAGCAATACACGGAGGTTCTCAAGCTTAAATTTAAAATCTCTGAATCAGGTCTCCCCGATTCAGAGACGTCACCCACAGACTGAAGCTCTCCGTCCTCAGGTTCTGTATATTGTGACGCAGTATCAGACATGGCTCTTACAGCATCTACGCGCTCTGTATCTAACCCCAGAGTTATCGCGCTTGCCTCTCAATTCAGGCAATCTGAATAATACCTCTGAAAGGGTATTATTCATGATTGCAGCCATGTCCTGCAAAGTAATCGCTATGGGCGTCCCTGATGTACTTGGCGCCATATTAGCGTGCGTCCCTTGAGCAGGAGGCGAAGGGTCCGACACGTGGGTAGAGTTAGTCGGCATAACTTCTCCCTCGACAGACCCCTCTGGTGACAATTCTTTTATAGATAAAGACTGATCTTTACTGTTTAAGGTGAAATCAATACATTTAGTACACATTCTTCTATGGGGCTCCACCATGGCTTTTAAACATAATGAACAAGTATCCTCTGTTTCAGACATGTTTGTACAGACTAGCAATGAGACTAGCAAGCTTGGAAAACACTTTAAAGCAAGTTAATAAGCAATATAAAAAACGTTACTGTGCCTTTAAGAGAAACAAATTTTGACAAAATTTCAAACAGTGAAAAAAGGCAGTTACATACACTAAAAATTTTGTTAGTGTAACAAGTCAGCAGAGCATTGCACCCACTTGCAAATGGATGATTAACCCCTTAATAACAAAAACAGAATAATAAAAAAAAAAAAACAAAAAAAAACAAAAAAAAAACTTGTCTTGTTTTTTTAAACACAGTCACAACAACTGCCACAGTCTACTGTGATTGTTACAGGTGTAGTGTTTGTCTTTCAGCGCTAAAAATGTGGACCTATGGCTCCTGTCTAGAGTGGGTCCCCAAATACCCCCAATTGGAAAGATATACAGAATGTTAGTCAGAAAGGAGCGCCAATAAAGGCAAGGTCCGATAAGGTTGAGTGTGGATAATATAACTCACGATATAATACTGAGATTCAGCTACAATTATGGTGATTGTATTGTATCAATATATATACATAGATTGAGACATATGTTGCACAAGATTCTAAAAAGGTACCTAAAAGTATTTAATATTAAACATTAAAACATGAGTATCATTAAAACAAATGTAATTGACCTGAACAGCAAGAAATGTTATATAAAACAGGAATACACGTGTATAGCTTGTTTGCTTAGAATTGATAGTGGTATATCACAAAATGGGTTGTCAAAGTGTGAACCTCATACTAAGATAAGCACTAGATGTTGGTGGTGCTAAATGATGTTAATGCAGAAACGCCAGCAGTATTATATATAGAGTTGTGGCACATACACACATACATATAGTCTCAAACAATACATAAACAGAAAAAATAAAAAATACTGACAATTAACATAAAAGTGGTGATATCTAAGTATCACGTACAAAAAGTGAAAACTAAAAATTAGTGACTGAGAATTCTCTTAATAAGTCCAAAAAATGTTAAACCATCCAATTTGTTGTGATACACTGTGGTGATTCAAACAAAACCAAAAAAAGTTCAAGAAATTCGAAAAATTCAAAAAATAATTAGTCCAAATATTCAAACCAAAGTGGTGATACACATGAGTCCAAAAAATTAAATCCAAAAGTTAAATCAACTAGTGTGTACACAAACTAGTGGGAGTGATCGCAAAAAAGTCATTAGCATCTAAAACGATTCTGGATGTGAAAAAAGGGGATATACACAATGGTATGTTAAAGTTGTAGTCCCAAGTGAAAGGATGAAAAAATAAAAAACATATATATATATGAAAAATAAAAATTGAGAATGAAAAGGGAATAAAAAATAGCCAAAAATAGAAATAAGAATAATTCTGGGAAATCTTCAATACCTGTAGATGAAAAATAACAACATAGTTTAATACTGTATTGTAATTTAAAAATCAAGGAAAACAGAATTTATGTTTACCTGATAAATTACTTTCTCCAACGGTGTGTCCGGTCCACGGCGTCATCCTTACTTGTGGGATATTCTCCTCCCCAACAGGAAATGGCAAAGAGCCCAGCAAAGCTGGTCACATGATCCCTCCTAGGCTCCGCCTTCCCCAGTCATTCGACCGACGTAAAGGAGGAAAATTTGCATAGGAGAAATCATATGATACCGTGGTGACTGTAGTTAAAGAAAATAAATTATCAGACCTGATTAAAAAACCAGGGCGGGCCGTGGACCGGACACACCGTTGGAGAAAGTAATTTATCAGGTAAACATAAATTCTGTTTTCTCCAACATAGGTGTGTCCGGTCCACGGCGTCATCCTTACTTGTGGGAACCAATACCAAAGCTTTAGGACACGGATGAAGGGAGGGAGCAAATCAGGTCACCTAGATGGAAGGCACCACGGCTTGCAAAACCTTTCTCCCAAAAATAGCCTCAGAAGAAGCAAAAGTATCAAATTTGTAAAATTTAGTAAAAGTGTGCAGTGAAGACCAAGTCGCTGCCTTACATATCTGATCAACAGAAGCCTCGTTCTTGAA
Source organism: Bombina bombina (assembly GCF_027579735.1). Taxonomy (NCBI): domain Eukaryota; kingdom Metazoa; phylum Chordata; class Amphibia; order Anura; family Bombinatoridae; genus Bombina; species Bombina bombina. Next base: position 554,038,677 of record NC_069500.1, read on the forward strand.
GGCCCATGTGGAAGCCACAGCCCTAGTGGAATGAGCTGTGATTCTTTCAGGAGGCTGCCGTCCGGCAGTCTCGTAAGCCAATCTGATGATGCTTTTAATCCAAAAAGAGAGAGAGGTAGAAGTTGCTTTTTGACCTCTCCTTTTACCAGAATAAACAACAAACAAAGATGTTTGTCTAAAATCCTTTGTAGCATCTAAATAGAATTTTAGAGCACGAACTACATCCAAATTGTGCAACAAACGTTCCTTCTTTGAAACTGGATTCGGACACAAAGAAGGCACGACTATCTCCTGGTTAATGTTTTTGTTAGAAACAACTTTCGGAAGAAAACCAGGTTTAGTACGTAAAACCACCTTATCTGCATGGAACACCAGATAAGGGGGAGAACACTGCAGAGCAGATAATTCTGAAACTCTTCTAGCAGAAGAAATTGCAACCAGAAACAAAACTTTCCAAGATAATAACTTAATATCAACGGAATGTAAGGGTTCAAACGGAACCCCCTGAAGAACTGAAAGAACTAAATTGAGACTCCAAGGAGGAGTCAAAGGTTTGTAAACAGGCTTGATTCTAACCAGAGCCTGAACAAAGGCTTGAACATCTGGCACAGCTGCCAGCTTTTTGTGAAGTAACACAGACAAGGCAGAAATCTGTCCCTTCAAAGAACTTGCAGATAATCCTTTCTCCAAACCTTCTTGAAGAAAGGATAGAATCTTAGGAATTTTTACCTTGTCCCAAGGGAATCCTTTAGATTCACACCAACAGATATATTTTTTCCATATTTTGTGGTAGATTTTTCTAGTTACAGGCTTTCTGGCCTGAACAAGAGTATCAATGACAGAATCTGAGAACCCTCGCTTTGATAAGATCAAGCGTTCAATCTCCAAGCAGTCAGTTGGAGTGAGACCAGATTCGGATGTTCGAACGGACCTTGAACAAGAAGGTCTCGACTCAAAGGTAGCTTCCATGGTGGAGCCGATGACATATTCACCAGGTCTGCATACCAAGTCCTGCGTGGCCACGCAGGAGCTATCAAGATCACCGATGCCCTCTCCTGATTGATCCTGGCTACCAGCCTGGGGATGAGAGGAAACGGCGGGAATACATAAGCTAGCTTGAAGGTCCAAGGTGCTACTAGTGCATCTACTAGAGTCGCCTTGGGATCCCTGGATCTGGACCCGTAGCAAGGAACCTTGAAGTTCTGACGAGAGGCCATCAGATCCATGTCTGGAATGCCCCACAATTGAGTAATTTGGGCAAAGATTTCCGGATGGAGTTCCCACTCCCCCGGATGAAATGTCTGACGACTCAGAAAATCCGCTTCCCAATTTTCCACTCCTGGGATGTGGATTGCAGACAAGTGGCAGGAGTGAGTCTCCGCCCATTGGATGATTTTGGTCACTTCTTCCATCGCCAGGGAACTCCTTGTTCCCCCCTGATGGTTGATGTACGCAACAGTCGTCATGTTGTCTGATTGAAACCGTATGAACTTGGCCTTTGCTAGCTGAGGCCAAGCCTTGAGAGCATTGAATATCGCTCAGTTCCAGAATATTTATCGGGAGAAAAGATTCTTCCCGAGACCAAAGACCCTGAGCTTTCAGGGGTCCCCAGACCGCGCCCCAGCCCACCAGACTGGCGTCGGTCGTGACAATGACCCACTCTGGTCTGCGGAAGCTCATCCCCTGTGACAGGTTGTCCAGGGACAGCCACCAACGGAGTGAATCTCTGGTCCTCTGATCTACTTGTATCGTCGGAGACAAGTCTGTATAGTCCCCATTCCACTGACTGAGCATGCACAGTTGTAATGGTCTTAGATGAATTCGCGCAAAAGGAACTATGTCCATTGCCGCTACCATCAAACCTATTACTTCCATGCACTGCGCTATGGAAGGAAGAGGAACAGAATGAAGTATTTGACAAGAGTTTAGAAGTTTTGATTTTCTGGCCTCTGTCAGAAAAATCCTCATTTCTAAGGAGTCTATTATTGTTCCCAAGAAGGGAACCCTTGTTGACGGACATAGCGAACTTTTTTCTACGTTCACTTTCCACCCGTGAGATCTGAGAAAGGCCAGGACAATGTCCGTGTGAGCCTTTGCTTGTGGAAGGGACGACGCTTGAATCAGAATGTCGTCCAAGTAAGGTACTACTGCAATGCCCCTTGGTCTTAGCACCGCTAGAAGGGACCCTAGTACCTTTGTGAAAATTCTTGGAGCAGTGGTTAATCCGAACGGAAGTGCCACAAACTGGTAATGCTTGTCCAGGAATGCGAACCTTAGGAACCGATTATGTTCCTTGTGGATAGGAATATGTAGATACGCATCCTTTAAATCCACCGTGGCCATGAATTGACCTTCCTGGATGGAAGGAAGAATTGTTCGAATGGTTTCCATTTTGAACGATGGAACCTTGAGAAACTTGTTTAGGATCTTGAGATCTAAGATTGGTCTGAATGTTCCCTCTTTTTTGGGAACTACGAACAGGTTGGAGTAGAACCCCATCCCTTGTTCTCCTAATGGAACAGGATGAATCACTCACATTGTGTAGAAGACCTGTTAAAAATGGAAGAATGCCTGTTTTTTTATGTGGTCTGAAGACAATTGAGACCTGTGGAACCTCCCCTTTGGGGGAAGCCCCTTGAATTCCAGAAGATAACCTTGGGAGACTATTTCTAGTGCCCAAGGATCCAGAACATCTCTTGCCCAAGCCTGAGCGAAGAGAGAGAGTCTGCCCCCCACCAGATCCGGTCCCGGATCGGGGGCCAACATCTCATGCTGTCTTGGTAGCAGTGGCAGGTTTCTTGGCCTGCTTTCCTTTGTTCCAGCCTTGCATTGGCCTCCAGGCTGGCTTGGCTTGAGAAGTATTACCCTCTTGCTTAGAGGACGTAGCACTTGGGGCTGGTCCGTTTCTGCGAAAGGGACGAAAATTAGGTTTATTTTTGGCTTTGAAAGACCGATCCTGAGGAAGGGCGTGGCCCTTGCCCCCAGTGATATCAGAGATAATCTCTTTCAAGTCAGGGCCAAACAGCGTTTTCCCCTTGAAAGGAATGTTAAGCAATTTGTTCTTGGAAGACGCATCCGCTGACCAAGATTTTAGCCAAAGCGCTCTGCGCGCCACAATAGCAAAAACAGAATTTTTCGCCGCTAACCTAGCCAATTGCAAAGTGGCGTCTAGGGTGAAAGAATTAGCCAATTTGAGAGCATGAATTCTGTCCATAATCTCCTCATAAGAAGAAGAATTATTGAGCGCCTTTTCTAGTTCATCGAACCAGAAACACGCTGCTGTAGTGACAGGAACAATGCATGAAATTGGTTGTAGAAGGTAACCTTGCTGAACAAACATCTTTTTAAGCAAACCTTCTAATTTTTTATCCATAGGATCTTTGAAAGCACAACTATCTTCTATGGGTATAGTGGTGCGTTTGTTTAGAGTAGAAACCGCCCCCTCGACCTTGGGGACCGTCTGCCATAAGTCCTTTCTGGGGTCGACCATAGGAAACAATTTTTTAAATATGGGGGGAGGGACGAAAGGTATACCGGGCCTTTCCCATTCTTTATTTACAATGTCCGCCACCCGCTTGGGTATAGGAAAAGCTTCGGGGGGCCCCGGGACCTCTAGGAACTTGTCCATTTTACATAGTTTCTCTGGAATGACCAAATTCTCACAATCATCCAGAGTAGATAACACCTCCTTAAGCAGAGCGCGGAGATGTTCCAATTTAAATTTAAATGTAATCACATCAGGTTCAGCTTGTTGAGAAATTTTCCCTGAATCTGAAATTTCTCCCTCAGACAAAACCTCCCTGGCCCCCTCAGACTGGTGTAGGGGCACTTCAGAACCAATATCATCAGCGTCCTCATGCTCTTCAGTATTTTCTAAAACAGAGCAGTCGCGCTTTCGCTGATAAGTGGGCATTTTGGCTAAAATGTTTTTGATAGAATTATCCATTACAGCCGTTAATTGTTGCATAGTAAGGAGTATTGGCGCACTAGATGTACTAGGGGCCTCCTGTGTGGGCAAGACTGGTGTAGACGAAGGAGGGGATGATGCAGTACCATGCTTACTCCCCTCACTTGAGGAATCATCTTGGGCATCATTTTCTCTAAATTTTGTGTCACATAAATCACATCTATTTAAATGAGAAGGAACCTTGGCTTCCCCACATTCAGAACACAGTCTATCTGGTAGTTCAGACATGTTAAACAGGCATAAACTTGATAACAAAGTACAAAAAACGTTTTAAAATTAAACCGTTACTGTCACTTTAAATTTTAAAACTGAACACACTTTATTACTGCAATTGTGAAAAAGTATGAAGGAATTGTTCAAAATTCACCAAAATTTCACCACAGTGTCTTAAAGCCTTAAAAGTATTGCACACCAAATTTGGAAGCTTTAACCCTTAAAATAACGGAACCGTTTTTATATTTAACCCCTTTACAGTCCCTGGTATCTGCTTTGCTGAGACCCAACCAAGCCCAAAGGGGAATACGATACCAAATGACGCCTTCAGAAAGTCTTGTCTATGTATCAGAGCTCCTCACACATGCATCTGCATGTCATGCTTCCCAAAAACAAGTGCGCAATAGAGGCGCGAAAATGAGACTCTGCCTATGATTAGGGAAAGCCCCTAGAGCATAAGGTGTCCAATACAGTGCCTGCCGGTTATTTTTACAAAATTCCCAAGATTAAAATAATTCCTCAAGGCTATGGAGTATAAAATATGCTTATATATAAATCGATTTAGCCCAGAAAATGTCTAGTCTTAAAAGCCCTTGTGAAGCCCTTTTTTTCTTTCTGTAGTAAAAATGGCTTACCGGGTCCCATAGGGAAAATGACAGCTTCCAGCATTACATCGTCTTGTTAGAATGTGTCATACCTCAAGCAGCAAAAGTCTGCTCACTGTTCCCCCAACTGAAGTTAATTCCTCTCAACAGTCCTGTGTGGAAACAGCCATCGATTTTAGTAACGGTTGCTAAAATCATTTTCCTCTTACAAACAGAAATCTTCATCTCTTTTCTGTTTCAGAGTAAATAGTACGTACCAGCACTATTTTAAAATAAACTCTTGATTGAATAATAAAAACTACAGTTAAACACTAAAAAACTCTAAGCCATCTCCGTGGAGATGTTGCCTGTACAACGGCAAAGAGAATGACTGGGGAAGGCGGAGCCTAGGAGGGATCATGTGACCAGCTTTGCTGGGCTCTTTGCCATTTCCTGTTGGGGAGGAGACTATCCCACAAGTAAGGATGACGCCGTGGACCGGACACACCTATGTTGGAGAAAATAGCTCACCAAAACTTTGTCAACGCGTTTCGGCCCACAGTAGAGGCCTTTATCTTGTGCAACATATATGTCTCAATCTATGTATATATATTGATACAATACAATCACCATAATTGTAGCTGAATCTCAGTATTATATCGTGAGTTATATTATTCACACTCAACCTTATGGGACCTTGCCTTTATTGGCGCTCCTTTCTGACTAACATTCTGTATATCTACTGTGATTGTTACCCTCCTCAAACACAACTTTGAAGCCTTTTGAGCCCTTCAGAGATGTCCTGTATCATGCAGAGGGAAGCTGAATGTCTGTCAGTATTTTTATCTGCACAGAAAAGCACTAAAATAGGCCCTTCCCACTCATATTGCAACAGTGTAAAGCCTCAGGAAACTGTTTCTAGGCAAAAATCAAACCAGCCATGTGGAAAAAAACTAGGCCCCAATAAGTTTTGTCACCAAACATATATAAAAACGATTAAACATGCCAGCAAACGTTTTATATTACACTTTTATAAGAGTATGTATCTCTATTAATAAGCCTGATACCATGCGCTATCACTGCATTTAAGGCTTTACTTACATTAATCCGATATCAGCAGCATTTTCTAGCAAATTCCATCCCTAGAAAAATATTAACTGCACATACCTTATTGCAGGAAAACCTGCACGCCATTCCCCTCTGAAGTTACCTCACTCCTCAGAATATGTGAGAACAGCCATGGATCTTAGTTACTTCTGCTAAGATGATAGAAAATGCAGGCAGATTCTTCTTCTAAATACTGCCCGAGATAAACAGTACACTCCGGTACCATTTAAAAACAACAAACTTTTGATTGAAGTTAAAAAAAACTAACTATAATACACCACTCTCCTCTGACTACGTCCATCTTTGTTGAGAGTTGCAAGAGAATGACTGGATTTGGCAGTGAGGGGAGGAGCTATATAGCAGCTCTGCTGTGGGTGATCCTCTTGCAACTTCCTGTTGGGAAGGAGAATATCCCACAAGTAATGGATGATCCATGGACTGGATACACTTAACAAGAGAAAACATAATTTATGCTTACCTGATAAATTCCTTTCTCCTGTAGTGTAGTCAGTCCACGGGTCATCCATTACTTATGGGATATTAACTCCTCCCTAACAGGAAGTGCAAGAGGATCACTCAAGCAGAGCTGCTATATAGCTCCTCCCCTCTACGTCATACGACCGAAAACCAAACGAGAAAGGAGAAACTATAGGGTGCAGTGGTGACTGGAGTATAATTTAAAATTTAGACCTGCCATAAAAAACAGGGCGGGCCGTGGACTGACTAGACTACAGGAGAAAGGAATTTATCAGGTAAGCATAAATTATGTTTTCTCCTGTTAAGTGTAGTCAGTCCACGGGTCATCCATTACTTATGGGATACCAATACCAATGACGGGAGGGACAGGCAGGATCTTTACACGGAAGGAACCACTGCCTGAAGAACCTGTCTCCCAAAAACAGCCTCAGAAGAAGCAAAAGTGTCAAATTTGTAAAATTTGGAAAAAGTATGAAGAGAAGACCAAGTTGCAGCCTTGCAAATCTGTTCAACAGAGGCCTCATTCTTAAAGGCCCACGTGGAAGCCACAGCTCTAGTGGAATGAGCTGTAATTCTTTCAGGAGGCTGCTGTCCAGCAGTCTCATAGGCTAAACGTATTATGCTACGAAGCCAGAAAGAGAGGGAGGTAGCAGAAGCTTTTTCACCTCTCCTCTGTCCAGAATAAACGACAAACAGGGAAGAATTTTGGCGAAAATCTTTAGTTGCCTGTAAATAAAATTTTAGGGCACGGACTACGTCCAGATTGTGTAGAAGTCGTTCCTTCTTTGAAGGGTTAGGACACAATGAAGGAACAACAATCTCTTGATTGATATTCCTATTAGTGACTACCTTAGGTAAGAACCCAGGTTTAGTACGCAGAACTACCTTGTCTGAATGAAAAATCAGATAAGGAGAATCACAATGTAAGGCCGATAACTCAGAGACTCTTCGAGCTGAGGAGATAGCCATTAAAAACAGAACTTTCCAAGATAACAGCTTGATATCAATGGAATGAAGGGGTTCAAACGGAACACCCTGTAAAACGTTAAGAACTAAGTTTAAGCTCCACGGTGGAGCAACAGTCTTAAACACAGGCTTAATCCTGGCCAAAGCCTGACAAAAGGCCTGAACGTCTGGAACTTCTGACAGACGTTTGTGCAAAAGGATTGACTGAGCTGAGATCTGTCCCTTTAAAGAACTAGCAGATAAACCCTTTTCTAAACCTTCTTGTAGAAAAGACAATATCCTAGGAATCCTAACCTTACTCCATGAGTAACTCTTGGATTCACACCAATGTAAGTATTTACGCCATATTTTATGGTAAATTTTCCTGGTAACAGGTTTCCTAGCCTGTATTAAGGTATCAATTACAGACTCCGAAAATCCACGCTTTGATAAAATCAAGCGTTCAATCTCCATGCAGTCAGCTTCAGAGAAATTAGATTTTGATGTTTGAAAGGACCCTGAATTAGAAGGTCCTGTCTCAGAAGCAGAGACCATGGTGGACAGGACGACATGTCCACTAGATCTGCATACCAGGTCCTGCGTGGCCACGCAGGCGCTATTAGAATCACCGATGCTCTCTCCTGTTTGATCCTGGCAATCAATCGAGGAAGCATCGGGAAGGGTGGAAACACATAAGCCATCTTGAAGTTCCAAGGTGCTGTCAGAGCATCTATCAGAACCGCTCCCGGGTCCCTGGACCTGGACCCGTAACGAGGAAGCTTGGCGTTCTGGCGAGACGCCATGAGATCCATATCTGGTTTGCCCCAATGCCGAAGTATTTGGGCAAAGACCTCCGGATGAAGTTCCCACTCCCCCGGATGAAAAGTCTGGCGACTTAGGAAATCCGCCTCCCAGTTCTCCACGCCTGGGATGTGGATCGCTGATAGGTGGCAAGAGTGAGACTCTGCCCAGAGAATTATCTTTGAGACTTCCATCATCGCTAGGGAACTCCTTGTCCCTCCTTGATGGTTGATGTAAGCCACAGTCGTGATGTTGTCCGACTGAAATCTGATGAACCTCAGAGATGCTAGCTGAGGCCAAGCTAGAAGGGCATTGAAAACTGCTCTTAGTTCCAGAATGTTTATGGGAAGGAGACTCTCCTCCTGAGTCCATGATCCCTGAGACTTCAGGGAATTCCAGACAGCGCCCCAACCTAGCAGGCTGGCGTCTGTTGTTACAATCGTCCAATCTGGTCTGCTGAAGGGCATCCCTTTGGACAGGTGTGGCCGAGAGAGCCACCATAGAAGAGAATTTCTGGTCTCCTGATCCAGATTCAGCATAGGGGACAAATCTGAGTAATCCCCATTCCACTGACTTAGCATGCACAACTGCAGTGGTCTGAGATGCAGGCGTGCAAAGGGAACTATGTCCATTGCCGCTACCATTAAACCGATTACCTCCATGCATTGAGCCACTGACGGGTGTGGAATGGAATGAAGGACACGGCAAGCATTTAGGAGTTTTGTTAACCTGTCCTCTGTCAGGTAAATTTTCATTTCTACCGAATCTATAAGAGTCCCTAAGAAGGGAACTCTTGTGAATGGCAATAGAGAACTCTTTCCTTCGTTCACCTTCCACCCATGTGACCTTAGAAATGCCAGTACTAACTCTGTATGAGACTTGGCAGCTTGGAAACTTGATGCTTGTATCAGAATGTCGTCTAGGTACGGAGCTACCGATATTCCTCGCGGTCTTAGTACCGCCAGAAGAGAACCCAGAACCTTTGTGAAGATTCTTGGAGCAGTAGCTAACCTGAAGGGAAGAGCTACAAACTGGTAATGCCTGTCTAGAAAAGCAAACCTTAGATACCGGTAATGATCCTTGTGAATCGGTATGTGAAGGTACGCATCCTTTAAATCCACTGTGGTCATGTACTGACCCTTTTGGATCATGGGTAAGATTGTCCGAATAGTTTCCATTTTGAACGATGGAACTCTTAGGAATTTGTTTAGGATCTTTAAATCCAAGATTGGTCTGAAGGTTCCTTCTTTCTTGGGAACCACAGATTTGAGTAAAACCCTTGTCCGTGTTCTGACCGCGGAACCGGGTGAATCACTCCCATTAGTAAAAGATCTTGTACACAGCGTAGAAACGCCTCTTTCTTTATCTGGTTTGTTGACAACCTTGAAAGATGAAATCTCCCTTTTGGAGGAGAAGCTTTGAAGTCCAGAAGATATCCCTGAGATATGATCTCTAACGCCCAGGGATCCTGGACATCTCTTGCCCAAGCCTGGGCGAAGAGAGAAAGTCTGCCCCCCCACTAGATCCGTTTCCGGATTGGGGGCCCTCACTTCATGCTGTCTTAGGGGCAGCAGCAGGTTTTCTGGCCTGCTTGCCCTTGTTCCAGGTCTGGTTAGGTTTCCAGCCCTGTCTGTAGCGAGCAACAGTTCCTTCCTGTTTTGGAGCGGAGGAAGTTGATGCTGCTCCTGCCTTGAAGTTGCGAAAGGCACGAAAATTAGACTGTCTAGCCCTTGGTTTGGCTCTGTCTTGAGGTAGGGCATGTCCCTTACCTCCAGTAATGTCAGCGATAATTTCTTTCAAACCGGGCCCGAATAAGGTCTGCCCCTTGAAAGGAATGTTAAGCAATTTAGATTTAGAAGTCACATCAGCTGACCAGGATTTAAGCCACAGCGCTCTGCGCGCCTGAATGGCGAATACTGAGTTCTTAGCCGTAAGTTTAGTTAAATGTACTACGGCATCAGAAATAAATGAATTAGCTAGCTTAAGGACTCTAAGCTTGTCTGTAATCTCATCCAATGTAGCTGAGCTAATGGTCTCTTCCAGAGACTCAAACCAGAATGCCGCCGCAGCCGTGACAGGCGCAATGCATGCAAGGGGTTGCAATATAAAACCTTGTTGAACAAACATCTTAAGGTAACCCTCTAACTTTTTATCCATTGGATCTGAAAAAGCACAGCTATCCTCCACCGGGATAGTGGTACGCTTAGCTAAAGTAGAAACTGCTCCCTCCACCTTAGGGACCGTCTGCCATAAGTCCCGTGTGGTGGCGTCTATTGGAAACATTTTTCTAAATATAGGAGGGACACCGGGAAAGGCACACCGGGTCTATCCCACTCCTTGTTAACAATGTAAGCCTTTTAGGCCTTTTAGGTATAGGAAAAAAGTCAGTACAAGTCGGTACCGCAAAATATTTATCCAGCCTACATATTTTCTCTGGGATTGCAACCGTGTTACAATCATTCAAAGCCGCCAATACCTCCCCTAGTAACACACAGAGGTTCTCAAGCTTAAATTTAAAATTTGAAATGTCTGAATCCAGTTTATTTGGATCAGATCCGTCACCCACAGAATGAAGCTCTCCGTCTTCATGTTCTGCAAATTGTGACGCAGTATCAGACATGGCCCTAGTATTTTCAGCGCACTCTGTTCTCACTCCAGAGTGGTCGCGTTTACCCCTAAGTTCTGGCAATTTAGATAAAACTTCAGTCATAACATTAGCCATGTCTTGCAAGGTGATTTGTAATGGCCGCCCTGATGTACTTGGCGTCACAATATCATGCACCTCCTGAGCGGGAGATGCAGGTACTGACACGTGAGGAGTTAGTCGGCATAACTTCCCCCTCGTTGTCTGGTGAAATTTTCCTTACATGTACAGATTGGCTTTTACTTAAAGTAGCATCAATGCAATTAGTACACAAATTTCTATTGGGCTCCACATTGGCCTTTGAACATATTGCACAAAGAGATTCCTCTGTGTCAGACATGTTTAAACAAACTAGCAATTAAACAGCAAGCTTGGAAACACTTTTCAAATAAATTTACAAGCAATATAAAAAACGTTACTGTGCCTTTAAGAAGCACACAAAAAACTGTCACAGTTGAAATAACATGAACCGGATAAGTTATAGAAACCAAATTTTCACATTAAATTTATTAATTTAGCAAAGGATTGCACCCACTAGCAAATGGATGATTAACCCCTTAATACCAAAAAAACGGATAATAAAATATATACGTTTTTATCACAGTCAAAGCACAGTCTCACAGGTCTGCTGTGAGTGATTACCTCCCTCAAAACTAGTTTTGGAGACCCCTGAGCTCTGTAGAGACGTCCTGGATCATGCAGGGAGAACAGGAAGACTTGTGACTGAATTTTTACTGCGCAGTAAAAGCGCCAAAATAGGCCCCTCCCACTCATACTACAACAGTGGGGAAGCTCAGTAAACTGATTTTATTCAAAACAAACGACAGCCATGTGGAAAATAATGCCCAAATAAATTTTCACCAAGTACCTCAGAGAAAAAACAATTAACATGCCAGTAAATGTTTTAAATATAAATATATGAGATGTTAATAAAAAGCCTGTTGCTAGTCGCTCTCACTGCAGAGAGGCTATAAGTTATATATATATATATATATACAGTATTTTCTTAGTGAAGTGCCATTCCCCAGAAATACTTCAGTGCAAGCATACACACATATCAGCCTGATACCAGTTACTACTACTGCATTTAAGGCTGTACTTACATTACACCGGTATTAGCAGTATTTTCTCAGTCAATTCCATTCCTTAGAAAATATACTGCAACATACCTCCTTGCAGGTGAACCCTGCCCGCTGTCCCCTGTTCTGAAGTTACCTCGCTCCTCAGAATGGCCGAGAACAGCAAATGGATCTTAGTTACGTCCGCTAAGATCATACACAACTCAGGTAGATTCTTCTTCTAATGCTGCCTGAGAAAAAACACACTCCGGTGCTGTTTAAAATAAACTTTTGATTGAAGAAATAAAAACTAATTTTAATAACCACAGTCCTCTCACACATCCTATTAGTTAGGTGCAAGAGAATGACGTAGAGGGGAGGAGCTATATAGCAGCTCTGCTTGGGTGATCCTCTTGCACTTCCTGTTAGGGAGGAGTTAATATCCCATAAGTAATGGATGACCCGTGGACTGACTACACTTAACAGGAGAAATAAAGATTTTCACTTTTGAAAGAAAAAAACTTAAATCAAAAAGCAGAAGAATCAAACTGAAACAGCTGCCTGAAGAACTTTTCTACCAAAAACTGCTTCCGAAGAAACAAATACATCAAAATGGTAGAATTTAGTAAATTTATGCAAAGAGGACCAAGTGGCTGCTTTGCAAATCTGATCAACTGAAGCTTCATTCTTAAAAGCCCATGAACTGGAGACTGATCTAGTAGAATGAGCATTAATTCTGTGAGGTGGGGTTTGACCCGACTCCAAATAAGCTTGATGAATCAAAAGTTTCAACCAAGAAGCCAAGGAAATAGCAGAAGCTTTCTGACCTTTCCTAGAACCAGAAAATAAAACAAATATACTGGAAGTCTTCCTGAAATTTTTTAGTAGCTTCCACATAATATTTCAAAGCTCTTACCACATCCAAAGAATGTAAGGATCTCTCCAAAGAATTCTTAGGATTAGGACATAAGGAAGGGACAACAATTTCTCTACTAATGTTAGAATTCACAACCTTAGGTAAAAATTGAAGAGTCCGCAAAACTGCCTTATCCTGATGAAAAAAAAAAAAAAAAAAAAAAAAATCAGAAAAAGGACTCACAAGAAAGAGCAGATAGCTCAGAAACTCTTCTAGCAGAAGAGATACCCAAAAGGAACAACACTTTCCAAGAAAGTAGTCCAAAGAATGCATAGGTTCAAATGGAGGAGCCTGTAAAGCCCTCTGAACCAAATTAGGACTCCAAGGAGGAGAAATTTACTTAATGATAGGCTTAATACGAACTAAAGCCCGTACAAAACAGTGTATATCAGGAAGTATAGCAATCTTTCTGTGAAATAAAACAGAAAGAGCAGAGATTTGTCCTTTCAAGGAACTTGCAGACAAACACTTATCCAAACCATCCTGAAGAAACAGCAAAATTCTAGGAACTCTATAAGAATGCCAGGAGTATTTGAGAAGAACACCATGAAATGTAAGTCTTCCAAACTCTATAATAAATCTTTCTAGAGACAGATTTATGAGCTTGTAACAGTAGTAATCACTGAATCAGAGAAACCTCTATGACTTAGTACTAAGCTTTCAATTTCCATACCTTCAAATTTAATGATTTGAGATCCTGATGGATAAACGGACCTTGAGATAGTAGGTCCGGCCGTAACTGAAGTGGCCAAGGCGGGCAACTGGACATCCGAACCAGATCCGCATACCAAAACCTGTGTGGCCATGATGGAGCCACCAGCAACACAAAAGACTGTTTCATGATGATTTTGGAGATCACTCTTGGAAGGAGAACTAGAGGCGGGAAGATGTAAGCAGGTTGATAACACCAAGGAAGTGTCAGCGCATCCACTGCTTCCGCCTGAACATCCCTGGACAGGTATCTGGGAAGTTTCTTGTTTAGATGAGGCCATGAGATCTCTTTGGAAGCCCCCACATCTGAACAATCTGAGAAAACACATTTGGATGGAAAGACCACTCCCCTGGATGTAAAGTCTGGCGGCTGAGATAATCCGCCTCCAAATTGTCTACACCTGGGATATGCACCACAGAGATTAGACAGGAGCTGGATTCCGCCCAAGCAAGTATCTGAGATACTTCTTTCATAGCTTGGGGACTGTGAGTCCCACCCTGATTGACATAAGCCACAGTTGTGATATTGTCTGTCTGAAAACAAATGAACGGTTCTCTTTAGCAGAGGCCAGAACTGAAGAGCCCTGAGAATTGCACTTTGAGTTCTAAAATATTTATTGGTAATCTTGCCTCTTGAGATTTCCAAACCCCTTGTGCTGTCAGAGACCCCCAAACAGCTCCCCAACCTGAAAGACTCGCATCTGTTGTGATCACAGTCCAGGTTGGGCGAACTAAAGAAGCCCCTTTGACATTGTGGATAGATCACCATCATTTGGTTAGAGAGTGTCGTACATTGGGATTCAAGGATATTAATTGTGATGTCTTTGTATAATCCCTGCACCATTGATTCAGCATACAAAGCTGTAGAGGTCTCATGTGAAAACAAGCAAAGGGGATTGTGTCCGATGCTGCAGTCATGAGACCTAAAACTTCCATGCACATAGCCACTGAAGGGAATGACTGAGACTGAAGGTGCCGACCAATTTTAAACGTCTCTTGTCTGTTAGAGAGTCATGGACACTGAATCTATCTGGAAACCTAAAAAGATGACCCTTGTCTGAGGAATCAAGAAACTTTTTGGTAAATTGATCCTCCAACCATGTTTCTGAAGAAACACTCGTGTGAGATTCTGCAGTATGTAAAGACTGAGCTAGTACCAAGATATCGTCCAAATAAGGAAACACCGCAATACCCTGTTCTCTGAATACAGATAGTAGGGCACCCAGAACCTTTGAAAAGATTCTTGGAGCTGTTGCTAGGCCAAATGGAAGAGCAACAAATTGGTAATGCTCGTCTAGAAAAGAATCTCAGAAACTGATAAGTGTTCTGGATGAATCGGAATATGAAGGTATGCATCTTGAAAGTTGATACTCTTACATAACGATTCAAAATTTTCAGATCCAGAACTGGTCTGAATAAATTCTCTTTGGTACAATGAATAGGTTTGAATAAAACCCCAAAGCTTGTTCCTGAGGAGGAACTGGCATGATTACCCCTGAAGACTCCAGGTCTGAAACACACTTCAGAAAAGCCTGAGCTTTTACAGGGATGCGTGAGAAAAAAAAATCTTCTCACAGGCGGTCTTACCTTGAAACCTATTCTGTACCCTTGTGAAACAATGTTCTGAATCCAAAGACTTTGAATCGAATTGATCCAAACATCTTTGAAAAATCGTAACCTGCCCCCTACCAGCTGTGATGGAATGAGGGCCGCACCTTCATGCGGATTTGGGAGCTGGTTTTGACTTTCTAAAAGGCTTGGATTTATTCCAGACTGGAGAAGGTTTCCAAACGGAAACTGTTCCTTTAGGGGAAGGGTCAGGCTTTTGTTCCTTATGCTGACGAAAGGAACGAAAACGATTAGCAGCCCTATATTTACCTTTAGATTTTTTGTCCTGAGGCAAAAAGGCTCCCTTCCCCCCAGTAACAGTTGAAATTATTGAATCCAACTGAGAACCAAATTTATTACCTCGGAAAGAAAGAGAAAGCAACGTTGACTTAGAAGTCATAGCTGCATTCCAAGACTTAAGCCATAAAGCTCTTCTAGCTAAAATAGCTAAAGACATATACCCAACATCAATTCGAATGATATCAAAAATGGCATCACAAACAAAGTTATTAGCATGTTGAAGAAGTTTAACAATGCTATAAACATTTTGGTCTGACACTTGGTTGCGCTAAAGCCTCCAACCGGAAGGTGGAAGCTGCAACAACATCAGCCAAAGAAATAGCAGGTCTGAGAAGATTACCTGAACATAAATATGCCTTCCTTAGAAAGGATTCAAGCTTCCTATTTAAAGGATCCTTAAAAGAAGTACTCTCTGCCGTAGGAATAGTAATACGTTTAGCAAGAGTAGAGATAGGCCCATCGACTTTGGGGATTTTTCCCCAAAACTCTAATCTATCAGATGGCAAAGGGTACAATTTCTTAAACCTTGGAGAAGGAGTAAATGAAGTACCCAGACTATTCCATTCCCTAGAAAATTACTTCTGAAATAGCATCAGGAACTGAAAAAAAAACTTCTGGAATAACTACATGAGGTTTAAAAACTTATTAAAACTAATAAGCGTTTAAATTCAGAGGACTAGACTCCTCCATATCTAATGAAATCAACACTTCTTTAAGTAAAGAACGAATAAACTCCATCTTAAACAAATATGAAGATTTATCAGTGTCAATATCTGAGTCAGAATGTTCTGAACCAGAAAGATCCTCATCATTAATAGATAAGTCAGAATGATGGCGGTCATTTAAAAATTAATCTTAAATATGAAAAGTTTTAAAAGACCTTTTACGTTTACTAGGAGGAATACAGACAGAGCCTTCTGACTAGAATTAGAAACAAATTCTTACATTAACAGGAACATCCTTAACATTAGATGTTGAACGAACAACAGGTAATTGATTATTACTAATGGAAATATTATCTGCATTTGATAGTTTATCATGATAATCAAACTACAGCCGGAGGAACAGTTACCAAACGTTTTCAACAAATGCACTTAGCTTTGTTAGAACCGACATCAGGCAGCGTTTTTCCAGAAGTAGATTCTGATCCAGTGTCAGGTAGTGACATCCTGCAATATGTAATAGAAAAAATAAAGCAAAATGATCAAATTCCTTAAATGACAGTTTCAGGAATGGGAAAAAAATGCAAAACAAGCCTCTAGAAACCAGAAGCAACTAAAAAGTGAGACTGAAATGTGAAAAAAACGCCAAGTATAATGCCCACATTTTTTGGCGCCAAACAAATATGAAGATTTATCAGTGTCAATATCTGAGTCAGAATGTTCTGAACCAGAAACATTTTTTGGCACCAAAAACGTCGCAACCATGTGAAAATTTCCGGCGTCAACTATGATGCCGGAAATGACGAAACTTTTGCGCCAAAAAAGTCATGCGCCAAAAATGACGCAATAAATTGAAGCATTTTCTGCACCTGCAAGCCTAACAGCCCGCAATTAAGAAAAAAAGTAAATTGAAAATTTTTAAGGTAAGAAATATAAATTCATATACATTTTCCCAAAAAATTGAAACAGACAGTCTGAAAGAAGGAATACCGATTATCCTGAATCATGGCAAATATAAGTTTAACACATATTTAGAACTTTACATATAAAGTGCCCAACCATAGCTTAGAGTGTCAAATAAAATAAGACTTACGTAAATTACCCTAAGACACTCATCTACATATAGTAGATGGCCAAACCAGTACTGGAACTAGAATCAGTAGAGGTAATGGTATATAAGTATATTGTCAATCTGAAAAGGGAGGTAGGAGAAGAAATCTCTACGACCGATAACAGAGAACCTATGAAATAGATCTCCTAGAGGAAGACCATGGTAATCAAATAGGCAATACTCTCTCACATCCCTCTGACATTCACTGCACTCTGAGAGGAAAACCGGGCTTCAGCCTGCTGCGAAGCGCATAACGTAGAAATCTAGCACAAACTTACTTCACCACCTCCATGGGAGGCAAAGATTGTAAAACTGAATTGTGGGTGTGGTGAGGGTGTATTTATAGGCATTTTGAGGTTTGGGAAAATTTGCCCCTCCTGGTAGGAATGTATATCCCATACGTCACTAGCTCATGGACTCTTGCCAATTACATGAAAGAAATAACTCCACGGGAGTGAGCACGTTATCTAATGTGACACTTAAAGTGATGGTAAATTCATACCAACTGCTCAACATAATTTTAAAAGCTCTTATCCTAACTAGCATATCGATATGCTTTTTTAATATTAAAAATATCAGGTTACTTAACTTCAATTTTATTACAGCAACGTTTGTTTTATATACAGCCTCTCGAAAATTTTCTAAGCTACTGCTTTGATTGACAAACGCTTTAGCCAATCAGCTCACCATGCGCCCCATGTTAAAAAGTACCTGCACGCTCCCATGCTCTGAACTCACTAATTGCGATGCAATGCGCATCTCTTATGCTACTTGCGCATTTGAAATAGAGAATCCTAGAGCTTTCGACTGTTTAGAAATCAGTTTTGAGCCTACCTAGGTTTAGCGTTAAAAAAATTTTTTTCCAAGAGAACAAAGCAAACTTGATAAAAGCAAATTGGAAAGTTTCAAACTGCATGCCCTTTCTTGTGAATGTTTAATGTTGACTAGACTGTCCCTTTAAAGTGGCAATAAAAAACTTATTAAACTTTATATTCACTTTAAGAGTAAGTGCTCAGATTTTAAAAATACTCTTAACAGGGGCACTTTCATTCTTTAAACTTAATAAAGCCGATTTAATACTTAACTTTCTTTATGGAATGCAGACCGGCGAGCCTCCGCCCGCAGCTAGCTCCTGCTGTAGTTAGCTCAGCGATGACTAATCTTCTAAAAAAAAAATATAAGTCTAAAATTGCTAAGTTTCATTGTACCTGAAGTCATCTTTAATTGATCCCCAGTTGTGAGGTCCACTTCCACCCCGCTTGTCTTCTGCTCTTATTCTACTAGAGAAAGAACATTATGCACTGATTTAATAGCTTAAATGGACAATCTACACCAACATTTTTATTGTTTAAATAGATAGATAACCCTTTATTATTCCCCAGTTTTGCATACACTTATATTATACACTGTCATCACCTTGTACCTAAAACTCTGCAGAATGCCCTTCTCAGTGCTTTAGACAAAGCTGCATTTTAGCCAAATCAGTGCAGACTAATAACTCCACACGAGTGACACATATGGTACAAATGAACTAACAGTCTGTGAAAAACTGTCAAACTGCACATAGATGCAGCCTTCAAGGGCTTAGGAATTAGAATATAAGCCTACCTAGGTTTAGCTTTCATTAAAAAAAAAAATGATAAAGCCAATTTGATAAAATTGAAATAAATTTGCATGCCCTTTCTGAATTGTGAAGCTTTAATTTTGACTAGACTGTCCCTTTAAGCTACACCACTAAAGACAGGACTAGCAGTGTAATTTTGTTTAAACTTTATCCTCAGACTATAAACAGATTGGGCAGAAGATGAAGGGGGGGGGGGGGATAAAAAAATATAAATACATTTCTAAGCCCCCAACTGAAAATTGTTTTGAAATTTATCTTTGCCTATTGGCTGTCCTTTTACTACTTGTCAGAATCTGTAAATACAAAAAGCACTACAATTTAGAGGGACAGTATACACCAATGTTCAGTATTTGTGCATATTCTTTATAGTAGTTGTACATGCAGGTATATAATCTAAAAATCCTGTATAAAACTACTTAAATGCTCCCAGTTTAGCACGGTTTATGAGGTTTAGCTTGGGGAGGAGAAAAAAAAAAAAAAGACGCAGACACTCCTCCCCCCCCCCCCCCCCCACATATGAAGAGACAGATTACACAAACAGGAGCCAGCAGTAGTCTGTAAACACATGTATACATCTGACACTGTGGGGCTTGGTTAGGAGTCTTAAAATCAGCACAATGTTAGTGTTTTTGTAATATATAGTTTTGCAAAAAAATAAAAAAAATCAGATGGGCTATGTAAATATAGATGGATCTACAGAACAGTTATGCATTATGCAAAACAGAATTTATGTTTACCGGATAAATTTTTCTCCTACGGTGTGTCTGGTCCACGGCTTCATCCTTACTTGTGGGATATTCATTCCCTACAGGAAATGGCAAAGAGCACAACAGCAGAGCTGTCCATATAGCTCCCCCTCTAGCTCTGCCCCCCAGTCATTCGACCAACGGTCAGGAGAAAAAGGAGAACCATAGGGTGCAGTGGTGACTAGTGTACAAAAACAAAAATTTTAAACCCGACTAAAAGCCAGGGCGGGCCGTGGACCGGACACACCGTAGGAGAAAGAAATTTATCAGGTAAACATAAATTCTGTTTTCTCCTACATTGGTGTGTCCGGTCCACGGCTTCATCCTTACTTGTGGGAACCAATACCAAAGCTTTAGGACACGGATGAAGGGAGGGAGCAAGTCAGGGAACCTAAACGGAAGGCACCACTGCTTGCAAAACCCTTTCTCCCAAAAATAGCCTCCGAAGAAGCACAAGTATCGAATTTGTAAAATTTGGCAAAAGTATGCAGAGAAGACCACGTCACTGCCTTACAGATCTGTTCAACAGAAGCCTCGTTCTTGAAGGCCCATGTGGAAGCCACAGCTCTAGTAGAATGAGCAATAATTCGTTCAGGAGGCTGCCGTCTGGCAGTCTCATAAACCAATTGGATGATGCTTCTTAACCAGAAGGAAAGAGGTAGCAGTAGCTTTCTGACCTCTCTTACCAGAATAGACGACAAACAATGAAGATGTCTGTCTAAAATCTTTTGTTGCTTCTAAATAGAATTTTAAAGCACGAACCACATCTAGATTGTGTAACAAGCGTTCCTTTTTAGAAAGGAGAAGGAACAACTATCTCCTGGTTAATATTCCTATTGGAAACCACTTTTGGAAGAAAACCAGGTTTGGTACGAAAAACAACCTTATCTGTATGGAACACCAGATAGGGTGAATTACACTGCAAAGCAGACAATTCAGAAACTCTTCTAGCAGAAGAAATAGCAACCAAAAACAAAACTTTCCAAGATAGTAACTCGATATCTATGGAATGTAAAGGTTCAAACGGAACCCCTTGAAGAACTGAAAGAACTAGATTTAGACTCCAGGGAGGAGTCACAGGTCTGTAGACAGGCTTGATTCTGACCAACGCCTGAACATCTGGCACAACTGCCAAACGTTTGTGTAACTAGACAGAGCAGATATCTGTCCCTTTAAAGAACTAGCTGACAGACCTTTCTCCAAACCTTCTTGGAGAAAGGAAAGAATCCTTGGAATTCTAATTTTACTCCATGAGTAACCCTTGGATTCGCACCAAGAGAGATATTTCTGCCATATCTTATGGTAAATTCTCCTGGTTACAGGCTTTCTGGCCTGAACCAGAGTATCTATAACAGATTCCGAAAATCCACGCTTAGATAGAATCAACCGTTCAATCTCCAAGCAGTCAGCTGCAGAGAAACTAGGTTCGGATGTTCGAATGGGCCTTGCACTAGAAGGTCTTGTCTCAATGGTAGCTTCCATGGTGGAACCGATGACATATTCACCAGGTCTGCATACCAAGTCCTGCGTGGCCACACAGGAGCTATTAGAATCACCGAAGCCTTCTCCTGTTTGATCCTGGCTACTAGCCTGGGGAGTAGAGGAAACGGTGGAAAGACATACGCTAGATTGAATGACCAAGGCGCTACAGTCATGTTGTCCGACTGAAATCTTATGAACTTGGCCTTCGCTAGTTGAGGCCAAGCCAGGAGCGTATTGAATATCGCTCTTAATTCCAAAATATTTATCGGGAGAAGAGATTCTTCCCGAGAACATAGACCCTGAGCTTTCAGGTAGTCCCAGACCACGCCCCAGCCTAGGAGACTGGCGTTGGTCGCGACAATGATCCACTCTGGTCTGCGGAAACTCATTCCCTGCGACAGGTGATCCTGAGCCAACCACCAGAGAAGAGTCTCTCTGGTTTCCTGGTCCATCTGTATCTGGGAAGACAAGGCTGCATAATCCCCATTCCATTGCTTGAGCATGCACAATTGCAGTGGTCTTAGATGAATTCTGGCAAATGGGACAATGTCCATTGCCGCCACCATTAGACCTATAACCTCCATGCACTGAGCCACAGACGGCTGAGCAATGGCATGAAGGACTAGACAAGCTTTTGAGAGTTTTGTCTTCCTGACCTCCGTCAGAAAGATTTTCATTTCTGCCAAATCTATTGTTCCCAGGAAGGGAACCCTTGTGACCGGGGACAGAACTTTTTCTACGTTCACCTTCCACCCGTGAGACCTTAGAAAGGCTAGAACAATATCCGTATGAGCCTTGGCTCTGGGAAGAGACGACGCCTGAATTAAGATGTCGTCTAGGTAAGGTGCTGCTGCAATGCCCCGCGGTCTTAGTACCGCTAGAAGTGACCCTAGCGCCTTTGTGAAAATTCTTGGAGCGGTGGCCAACCCGAAGGGAAGGGCCACAAACTGGTAATGCTTGTCCAGAAAGGCGAATCTTTAGGAACTGATGGTGATTTTTGTGGATTGGAATATGCAGGTATGCATCCTTTAGGTCCACAGTAGTCATATATTGACCTTCCTGGATCATAGGTAGAATTGTTCGAATTGTTTCCATCTTGAATTATGGAACTTTGAGAAATTTGTTTAGGATTTTTAAGTCCAGAATTGGCCTGAACATTCCCTCCGTTTTGGGAACTACAAACAGGTTTGAGTAAAAACCCAGTCCTTGTTCTGCTATTGGAACAGGGTGAATCACTCCCATTTTGAAAAGGTCTCCTATGCAATGTAAGAATGCCCGTCTCTTTGTCTGGTCTGAAGACAAGCGAGAAAGATGAAACCTTCCCTTTGGTGGAAGGTCCTTGAATTCTAGGAGATACCCCTGAGAGACAATCTCTCAAGCCCAGGGGTCTGGAACATCTCTTGCCCAAGCCTGAACAAAGAGAGTCTGCCCCCCACCAGATCCGGTCCCGGATCGGGGGCTATCCTTTCATGCTGACTTTGTTGGAGCAGCAGGCTTCTTGGCCTGTTTTCCCTTGTTCCAGCCTTGCAATGGTTTCCATGCTGGTTTGGACTGGGATGCGTTACCCTCTTGTCTAGAGGCTGTAGCTAGAAGCCGGTCCGTTCCTGAAATTGCGAAAGGAACGAAAATTACTTATTTTTTGCTTTGAAAGGTCTATCCTGTGGAAGGGCATGGCCCTTTCCCCCAGTGATGTCTGAAATAATCTCTTTCAATTCTGGCCCGAATAGGGTCTTACCCTTGAAAGGAATATTAAGTAATTTATTTTTGGACGAGACGTCCGCCGACCAAGATTTTAGCCAAAGCACTCTGCGCGCCACTATTGCAAAACCTGAATTTTCGCCGCTAATTTTGCCAATTGAAAAGCGGCATCTAAAATAAAGGAATTAGCCAACTTCAGTGCGTGAATTCTGTCCATGAGCTCCTCATAAGGAGTCTTTCTGAAGCGAATTTTCTAGTTCGTCGAACAAAAAAAGACGCCGCTGTGGTGACAGGAATAATGCACGAAATTGGTTGTAGAAGGTAACCTTGCTGAACAAATATTTTCTTAAGTAACCCTTCTAGTTTTTTATCCATAGGATCTTTGAAAGCGCGACTGTCCTCTATTGGTATAGTTGTGCGCTTAGCTAATGTTGAAACTGCCACCTCTACCTTAGGGACCGTCTGCCATGCGTCCCTTCTGGGGTCAACAATGGGGAACATTTTCTTAAATATAGGAGGGGGAACAAAAGGTACACCTGGCTTCTCCCACTCCTTAGTCACTATATCCGCCACCCTCTTGGGTATCGGAAACGCCTCAGAGTGCACTGGAACTTCTAAAAATGTGTCCATTTTGCACAATTTTTCTGGAATCACCAAAGGATCACAATCGAGAGTAGCTAGCACCTCCTTAAGTAGGGCGCGGAGGTGTTCTAGTTTAAATTTAAATGCAATGGTATCAGTCTCTGCCTGCTGAGAAACTTTTCCTGTGTCAGAAATTTCTCCCTCAGACAGGCCCTCCCTCACCGCCAACTCAGATTGATGTGAGGGTACCACAGATGAATTATTCCCTGCGTCTGCTTGCTCACCCTCTGTATATAAAACTGAGCAATCACGCTTTCTAGGATAAACTGGCAGCTTGGATAAAAATGCTTCTAAAGAATTATTCATTACTGCCGCTAATTGCTGCATAGTAACAGCCATAGGCGCATCAGATGTACTAGGTATCGCTGGCGCGGGCAAAGCTGGCGTTAACACAGAAGGAGAGGATGATGAACTATCCCCACTACCTTCATTTGAAGAATCATCTTGGGCAACATTTTTAAATGTGACAGTACTGTCCTTAATTTGTTTGGACCCTATGGCACAATTTGCACAAAGATTTAATGGTGGAACCACCTTGTCCTCCATGCACACAACATAGGCTATCTGAAGGCACAGACATGTTAGAAAAACCTAGGCAGCTTCTCAATGCAAAAAAAGTAATTTTATACAAAAACGTTACTGTCTCTTTAAATAAAGGAGAACACTTTATTACTGAAACGTCAGAAAAACAACAAAGCAATATCCAATTTTTCTGAAATTTTCACCGTAGTGTCTTAAAGCTATGAAAGTATTGCACACCAAGTTTTATATCAATTGACCCTTAAATGCCCAAACCGGAGCGGATAACAGCAATTTACCGGTTAATACACTACAGTCCCCTGCCACAGTCTCCACCGCAGCATTTACCTACCTTATGGGTTAACCAAAAAACGAATAAACCTCTTATAAGTCCTTTTCTAAGCCTCTTGACCTTCCACGTGAAGCTGCATGAACCTTCTGCTGAAAGGCAACTGCGCAACTGAGGCGCGAAAATGAGGCCTCATCCCTCTGTCATCCAGAGTGAAGGGGCCTTTCTGACCAAAAACAGAATTTATGTTTACCTGATAAATTACTTTCTCCAACGGTGTGTCCGGTCCACGGCGTCATCCTTACTTGTGGGATATTCTCTTCCCCAACAGGAAATGGCAAAGAGCCCAGCAAAGCTGGTCACATGATCCCTCCTAGGCTCCGCCTACCCCAGTCATTCGACCGACGTTAAGGAGGAATATTTGCATAGGAGAAACCATATGGTACCGTGGTGACTAGTTAAAGAAAATAAATTATCAGACCTGATTAAAAAACCAGGGCGGGCCGTGGACCGGACACACCGTTGGAGAAAGTAATTTATCAGGTAAACATAAATTCTGTTTTCTCCAACATAGGTGTGTCCGGTCCACGGCGTCATCCTTACTTGTGGGAACCAATACCAAAGCTTTAGGACACGGATGAAGGGAGGGAGCAAATCAGGTCACCTAAATGGAAGGCACCACGGCTTGCAAAACCTTTCTCCCAAAAATAGCCTCAGAAGAAGCAAAAGTATCAAACTTGTAAAATTTGGTAAAAGTGTGCAGTGAAGACCAAGTCGCTGCCCTACATATCTGATCAACAGAAGCCTCGTTCTTGAAGGCCCATGTGGAAGCCACAGCCCTAGTGGAATGAGCTGTGATTCTTTCGGGAGGCTGCCGTCCGGCAGTCTCGTAAGCCAATCTGATGATGCTTTTAATCCAAAAAGAGAGAGAGGTAGAAGTTGCTTTTTGACCTCTCCTTTTACCGGAATAAACAACAAACAAGGAAGATGTTTGTCTAAAATCCTTTGTAGCATCTAAATAGAATTTTAGAGCGCGAACAACATCCAAATTGTGCAACAAACGTTCCTTCTTTGAAACTGGTTTCGGACACAGAGAAGGTACGATAATCTCCTGGTTAATGTTTTTGTTAGAAACAACTTTTGGAAGAAAACCAGGTTTAGTACGTAAAACCACCTTATCTGCATGGAACACCAGATAAGGAGGAGAACACTGCAGAGCAGATAATTCTGAAACTCTTCTAGCAGAAGAAATTGCAACTAAAAACAAAACTTTCCAAGATAATAACTTAATATCAACGGAATGCAAGGGTTCAAACGGAACCCCCTGAAGAACTGAAAGAACTAAATTGAGACTCCAAGGAGGAGTCAAAGGTTTGTAAACAGGCTTAATTCTAACCAGAGCCTGAACAAAGGCTTGAACATCTGGCACAGCGGCCAGCTTTTTGTGAAGTAACACAGACAAGGCAGAAATCTGTCCCTTCAGGGAACTTGCAGATAATCCTTTTTCCAATCCTTCTTGAAGGAAGGATAGAATCCTAGGAATCTTAACCTTGTCCCAAGGGAATCCTTTAGATTCACACCAACAGATATATTTTTTCCAAATTTTGTGGTAAATCTTTCTAGTTACAGGCTTTCTGGCCTGAACAAGAGTATCGATAACAGAATCTGAGAACCCTCGCTTCGATAAGATCAAGCGTTCAATCTCCAAGCAGTCAGCTGGAGTGAAACCAGATTCGGATGTTCGAACGGACCCTGAACAAGAAGGTCTCGTCTCAAAGGTAGCTTCCAAGGAGCCGATGACATATTCACCAGATCTGCATACCAAGTCCTGCGTGGCCACGCAGGAGCTATCAAGATCACCGACGCCCTCTCCTGATTGATCCTGGCTACCAGCCTGGGGATGAGAGGAAACGGCGGGAACACATAAGCTAGTTTGAAGGTCCAAGGTGCTACTAGTGCATCCACTAGAGCCGCCTTGGGATCCCTGGATCTGGACCCGTAGCAAGGAACTTTGAAGTTCTGACGAGAGGCCATCAGATCCATGTCTGGAATGCCCCACAGCTGAGTGACTTGGGCAAAGATTTCCGGATGGAGTTCCCACTCCCCCGGATGCAATGTCCGACGACTCAGAAAATCCGCTTCCCAATTTTCCACTCCTGGTTGTGGATAGCAGACAGGTGGCAGGAGTGAGACTCCGCCCATAGAATGATTTTGGTCACTTCTTCCATCGCCAGGGAACTCCTTGTTCCCCCCTGATGGTTGATGTACGCAACAGTCGTCATGTTGTCTGATTGAAACCGTTATGAACTTGGCCCTCGCTAGCTGAGGCAAGCCTTGAGAGCATTGAATATTGCTCTCAGTTCCAGAATATTTATCGGTAACAGAGATTCTTCCCGAGACCAAAGACCCTGAGCTTTCAGGGATCCCCAGACCGCGCCCCAGCCCATCAGACTGGCGTCGGTCGTGACAATGACCCACTCTGGTCTGCGGAATGTCATCCCTCGTGACAGGTTGTCCAGGGACAGCCCACCAACGGAGTGAGTCTCTGGTCCTCTGATTTACTTGTATCT